>NC_034175.2:53736456-53863956 GCF_002021735.2 Oncorhynchus kisutch | reverse complement strand
TAAACTGCCCTAAGGAAACCTCTTCTGTAGCCAAGAGGAAACAGTAAGACAACACACTAAAAACATTCCATTGTCTATATGGATGCCTTAGAATTAGTAGCCATGCTATTAGCAATCTGCTACTGCTGTGTGTGTGTATGTGTGTGTGTGTGGTGTGAGTTCGCGCATGTGCGTTTTTTGAGTAGTGAAACTTTGCCATGTCCAATCTGCGACAAGCTGTACAGTCTGTCACTGTAGTCGTCATTCTGATGGAGTTCCCTTTAACGCAATGCCATCAACTCAATGCCTCACATACAAAACATAATGACAGGTGCTTGGGTAAACACACACACTGAAAGGCATGTGTACACACACACAGAAACACACACACACACACACACACACACACACACACACACACACAAACACACACACACACACACACACACACACACACACACACACACACACACACACACACACACACACACACACACACACACACACACACACACACACACACACACACACACACACACACACACACACACACACACACACAGATCCCTTTTAATTTCTGCAGCATTAATGTGAGAAAGATTAGTCTAATTGAGGCCCAGAGTTCATCAGACTCGCTTTGCCATTCAACATTTATTAGAGCCCTTTCCTGCACCTCCGCCAGAGAGAGTGAGAGAAAGGGAGCGAGAGATAGAAAGAGAAAGAACGAGATAGGGAGAGAGAGAGAGAGAGAGAGGGGAGAATAGGTGTTGAGCACAGATTTTGGCTTCTCTTTCCGTATCTACTAACCCTGAAGAGAATCCGAATAAGAAGTATTCAGCTGTAAAAACCCTTTAATCCTAGACATCAAAAAGCACCTCACTTTCAGTGTTTATGTCAGCACTGACTGTAATAACCCACTGCCAATAGATCTCTCCAGCAAAATGCCAAGACTTACAAGCAATTGAGCCATAACTTTTGATGAAAGACATATATGTTATTTTCAATTTATCCCATTGCTTTTATCATGGCAATATCAAGCTCTTCACATCAAATACCATCCTCTCCTGCTCCTCCCCCCCCCCCTCTCACTGTGTCTCTTCCTCTGCGTCTCTCTCTCTTTCGGTCTTTCTTTCTCTCTGTGTGTCGCTGTCTCACTCTCTCAACGCTACATACACACACACACAAACAGAATAGTAATTCAAGACAGCATGTGTCACAGAGCATTGTAATACAAGTGTCTCAATCCAGCAGATAAATTAGTGTCAGTTTCCCTATCTGCTTCCACTCTACCTTCTTCTCCCCTCTCTTCCCCTCTCCTCCTCTCTCCTCCTCTCTCCTCCCCTCTTTCTGACATGCATTATGTTTGTTGGTTGCGGGGTAGCACTGTGAATTTTAAATCAGACCGAATGCCTCTATATTATCAATCACACACAGATATACATGCGTATTCACGCACACACACGCACACGCGCAAACACACACACACACACACACACATAAATCAAACAGTCCGTCAGCCAGCCAGCCGGATGCCGATGTGTGCTGTCATGTCTCAACAGTCAATAAAGAGCTGAACGTCAGGGCAGCATCAAATTAAAATTGATTGAGGGAAGGAAGCGCTGGAGTGTGTGTGTGTCTGTGTGTCTGTGTCTGTGTGTGTGTCTGTGTGTGTGTGTGTGTGTGTGTGTGTGTGTGTGTGTGTGTGTGTGTGTGTGTGTGTGTGTGTGTGTGTGTGTGTGTGTGTGTGTGTGTGTGTGCGTGCGTGTGTGTGTGTGGTTTTTGAGTATGCATAATTGTGGATTTGTGTGTGTGTGTATGTGTGTGAAAAGCCCTAGAGTTATTCAGATGAGGAAATAAAAAAAAAACACATGAAGAAACATCTGGGCTCATTCAATGGTTTATCTGCCTCCCAAACAGCTCATATTGCTCAGCGCTTCTAAAGATCTATTCCAGGATGAATGTCAAGACACTTAACATGTACTAAAAACAACAGAGGATACTATATGCCAAAAATGTCTCCCTAAATATTTGCTGTATGTTGGCTGTAAAACGGTGGATTGAACTTGAGTCCGATCTGTGTGCTGTAGCACTATGCCTCAGGCTAAATGAACACTGTAGCTCTACCATAACGATAGAAAGCCATTGACTCTCTGTTATAGAGTTCATACTTACTTATTGCTTTTCTCTTCTATGCCACTTGCAGCTTAAGCACACATATGCCAGAATGAAAGGGAGGCTGGAATGGAAAACCTACAAATAAACTGCATAGACCAGGATAGGCTGGTCCAGCATAGGTGATGGTTTTGCTGGTGACCAGCCTTCTCTTTGTTTTGCTGGTGACCAGCCTTCGCTGTGTTTTGTTGGTGACCAGCCTTCGCTGTGTTTGCTGGTAACAAGCCTTCGCTGTGTTTGCTGGTAACAAGCCTTCGCTGTGTTTGCTGGTAACAAGCCTTCACTGTGTTTGCTGGTAACAAGCCTTCACTGTGTTTACTGGTAACAAGCCTTCACTGTGTTTGCTGGTGACCAGCCTTCTCTGTGTTTTTCTGGTGACCAGCCTTCGCTGTGTTTTGTTGGTGACCAGCCTTCGCTGTGTTTTTGTGGAGCCTTCGCTGTGTTTTGTTGGTGACCAGCCTTCGCTGTGTTTTGTTGGTGACCAGCCTTCGCTGTGTTTTTGTGGAGCCTTCGCTGGGTTTTTCTGGTGACAAGCCGTTGTTGTGTTTTTGTGGATTCTTTGCTGTATTTTGCTGGTGACCAGCCTCCGCTGTATTTTCTTGATGCCTTTGCTGCGTTTTGCTGGTGACAGGCCCTTGCTGTGTTTTCGTGGTGCCTTCACTGTGTTTTGTTGCTGACCAGCTTTTGCTGTGTTTTGCTGGTGACAAGCCTTTGCTGTGTTTTCATGGTGCCTTCGCTGTGTTTACGTGGTGCCTTCATTGTGTTTTCATGTTGCCTTCGCTGTATTTTGCCGGTGACCAGCATTTGCTGTGTTTTCATGGTGCCTTCGCTGTGTTTTGCTGGTTACCAGCCCTCTCTGTATTTTTGCTGTTTTCCAGCCTATTCTGTGTTTTCGCAACAAGTCACATCGTGCCAGCTTGCAAAGTGATGTTCAATACATATTTGAATCCAGCCAGAGTGAGGATATCCTACAACATGCATTAAGAATGATTGCCAGGGTTAGAAAGAGAAAAAACCTTTTCAGTATTTATTTTATTTAACCTTTATTTAGCTAGGTAAGTCAGTTAAGAGCAAATTCTTGTTCACAATGACAGCCTACCTCGGCCAAACCCCAACCCGGAAGACGCTGGGCCAATTGTGTGCCGCCCTATGGGACTCCCAATCACGGCCCGGTCTGGACTCCCAACCAGGGTCTGTAGTGACGCCTCTAGCACTGAGATGCAGTGCCTAAGACTGCTGCGCCACTCGCCACAACAGTTGCTGCTGCGCCACTCGCCACAACAGTTGCAAGCCCAAAAAACTGATTGGATTAGTTTAGAAAAATGTATATTATTTATCTTTATGTAGCATAAGAATAATTAATCAATCAATGCATGCAAAAAACTAAAAAGATATTGAAACAAAAAAAATCTACTGAAATAGAGCATGCTGGGAAATATGATAATGATACGTGTGGTCAGACAAGCTTGACCAGCTGCTGGACCATGCTGGACCAGTATAGACCAGCTTGATCACCAGCATAAGCTGGTATGTGTCCAAAACACAGTGAAGGCTGGTCACCAGTGTCCAAAACACAGTGAAGGCTGGTCACCAGTGTCCAAAACTGGCTGGTCACCAGAAGGCTGGTCACAAGCAAAATCAGCTGGACCATGCTGGTAAACCAGCATAACCAGCTAGACCATGCTGGTCAGGCCAGCTTGACTAGTTAAATCATGTTGGTCAACCAGCATAGACCAGCATCTGACCAGCACTGACCAGCATAGACCAGCAAATACCAGCATGAACCAGCTTGAAATGTATTCTGGTCTATGCTGTTTTATTCAGTAGGGCAATAGTCATTTTGATTAAACATTTAATATAATACATTGATTAGAGAAGATCCAACCTAAACCAACATCCACAGTGCAGATTATTTATCTAGCATAACTATGGTCTGTGTGTCCAGGCCTTGTCTCTACCCTGTGCCCTGACATTGCTATGGCAATGAGAGAGCCATTATTAAGGCTAGTTAGCAGGGGGAAAGAAGAGGGGGATGAGGAGTGGAGGACAGAGGAGCTGGTGGAACGAGGAGTGAGGAGGAGGAGGAGGAGGAGGAGGGTGGGAAAGTCGACCGACCACCTCCCTTAATGAGAGGGATGACACAGGCCGGTCCACGCCAATAGACCCGCCTCGCAGATCAAACTGTCACTCACCTGTATGTGTTTTTGTGTGTGTGTGTCAGTCAGGAGAGGATTCAGAGCTGACGCAGAGCACCCTAGCTAATCTCCAGAGCAGAGTAGGATGGGCAGACAGGATGGGGGCCTAGTCTCACACCTGAGTCCTCCCTGCAAGACATGACAGCAGCTGGGGCTTTGGCTGTGGTTGAGGATTATATCCTTGCACCTCTCCTGTCTGTATTAGCCCAGAGAAAGTCTACATTCTAAATGACACCCTGTTCCCTATATTGTGCACTACTTTTGACTAATTTTAACCAGGGTCCATAGGGTTCTGGTCATAAGTAGTGCACGATGTAGTGAATAGGGTGCCATATGGAATGAACCCTGGAGGCTCCAGATGAGTGTTAATTGCTTTGAGTATTAGTAGGCTCATCAGGGCTCAGAGGGCAGAATGGACAAGCCTTCTTGATCACCTCTATATCCTGAGACCAGTGTCTGCCTGATGGATGACGGGGACTTAAATACTGACACAATACTGACAGAAATGCACTATGCAGAGGATGTGTGTGTGTGTGTGTGTGTTTGTTTGTGTCTGTGTGTTTGTATTTGTGAATGTGTGTGTGTATTTTGCATAAAATCCCCTCAAAACCCAGGCATATAAAATAAAGACAGGCCTCAATGGTTTTGTGTGTGTGTGTGTGTATGTGTACGTTTGTGCGTGTGCTCACCTGCTCATGTGTGTGTGTGTGTGTGTGTACGTTTGTGTGTGCGATCGCCTGCTCATGTGTGTGTACATTTGTGTGTGTGCTCGCCTGCTCATCTATGTGTGTGTGTACGTTTGTGTGCGCGCTCGCCTGCTTATGTGTGTGTGTGTGTGTGTGTGTGTACATTTGTGTGTGCGCTCCACTGCTCATGTGTATGTGTGTGAGGCTGGTAGCTATAGAGCTTAAAGTCCCTGATGTCACTGAGCTGCTTGGTTCAAATCAGGCCTTATGACCTGCCTTTATTTCCCTGCACGCTGAACACAGACAGACAAGCAGACAGATCCACGTGACCAGATGAGAGGCGGATCAGCATATTTTAGAAGTCACTTTTATCCAGAGTGACTTGTAATTAGTGCATTCATGTTAAGATAGCTAAGTGAGACAAGAACACATCACAATCGTCGGGGGGCGTCGGGAGAGTTATTTAAGATGTTTTTTATTCAGAGGTAGTGTTGCAGATGTTTTCGAAAGATGGGCAGGGACTCCACTGTCCTGACTAGGGGGAAGCTGGTTCCACCATTGGGGTGCCAGGACAGAGAAGAGCTTTGACTGGGTTGAGCGGGAGCTGCCCACCCATTAGAGGTGGGAGGGACAAGAGACCAGAGGTGGTGGAACAGAGTGCTCGGGTTGGGATGAGCATAGCCTGAAGGTAAGGAGGTACAGTTCCCCTTGCTGCTCTGTAGGCAAGTAGATGATGCATGCTTCGACTGGAAGCCAGTGGAGTGTGCGGAGGAGCGGGGTGGCATGGGAGAACTTAGTTGGCTACGGCATTCTGGACAAGTTCCAGGGGTTTGATGGCACAAGCAGGAGCCCTACCAACATAGAGTTGCAGTAGCGCGAGGTGTCTGCAGGCACGCCCCCCCCCACCCCAATGTAGAGAATTGAAATAACATCTGCTTTAAAACTACAAAATGTTCTTCGCAAAATGTGTAGAATTGCAGTAAATAAGCTTTACATCTGCAAAATTGTCTCCACCAACAGGAGGGGTGTGAACAGTTTATGTCATGAACAGCGCCTGTGCCCATAGAAATAGACGTGGTGTGTGCGCGGGGGGGGGGGGGGGGGGTCCCAATGCAGGAAGGTGAACAAATTTGGGAACCCTTGGTCTAGACGGGAGATGACAAGTGCCTGGATTAGGACCTGTGCCGCGTCCTGTGTGAGGAAAGGTCAAACTCTACAGATGTAGTCACTGCTTTGATGTTTGCAGAGAATGACAGGGTGTTGTTCAGGGTCACACCAAGGTTCTTTGCACTCTGGGAGGGGGACAACCTGGAGTTTGTCATCTGTGATGGAGAGGTCTTGGAGCGGGCAGGCCTTTCCTGGGAAGAAGATCAGCTCCGTTTTCTCGAGGTTGAGCTTGAGGTGATGGGCCGACATCCAAGCTGAGATGTCTGCCAGGCACGCTGAGATGTGTGCCGTCCCCTGGGTGACAGAAGGAGAAGAATAGTTGAGTGTCATCCGCATAGCAATGATAGGAGAGACCATGTGAGGATATGACAGAGTCGAGTGACTTGGTGTAGAGAAAAGATGAGAGGGCGTGGAACAAGCCTTGGGTGACACCATCAGTGAGAGCACGTGGTGCAGACACAGATCCTCTCCACTCCACCTGGTAAGCGCAACATGCCAGCTAGAATGGAATTCAGGAGTGTTCAGAGCCTTAGACGCCCAACCCTGAGAGGATGGAAAGGAGGATCTGATGGTACACGGTGTCGAAGGCAGTGGATAGATCTAGGAGGATGAGAACAGAGGAGAGAGAGTCAGCTCTGGCAGTGCAGAGAGCCTCCGTAACGCAGAGAAAAGCAGTCTCAGTTGAGTGAGCCGCTTTGAAGCCTGACTGGTGCAGGTCAAGAAGATCATTCTGAGAGAGATAACGTCAGAGTTGGTCAGAGACAGCACGCTCAAGTTTTTGGAAAGAAAAGAAAGAAGGGATACCGGTCTGTAGTTTTTGATGCCAGAGGGGTAGAGTGTTGGTTTCTTGAGGAGGGGAGTGACTGGCCATGCTGAAGTCAGAGGGGATGCAGCATGTGGTCAGTGATGAGTTGATGAGGAAAGTGAGAAATGGGAGAAGGTCTCCAGAGATGGTCTGGAGAAGGAGGGGATGGGGTCGAGTGGGAAGGTTGTCGCATGGCCGGACACTAGTCGCAGGACAATGTGGATGTGTACAATAGGGACATTACTCAGAACCTATAAAGAAAATAGGCCCTGTGTGATAGAGACAGGGAGAGACATGGAGAGAAAGATGGAGACAGCGAGAGACGGCGACAGACAACAGGAGAGAGAGGGAGAGAGAGAGAGAGTGAAAGAGAGAGAATGGGGAGGGAGGGCGAGATATAGTGACAGAGGGAAGAGAAAGGGTTCTGTCTTCATCGATGGCATTGAATGAGGTAATGAGTGTTGCATTGTGGGAGTGATAGTCACAGGGCGATGAACAAATCAGCTCATGGCTTGTTGCTCATTGAAAATAGCCTCAATAAGCTGTGTGTGTGTGTGGGTCCGTGAGCGTTCCTGCATGCCGCCTGCCTGTGTGTGTGTGTGTGTGTGTGTGTGTGCGATGCTCTCAGCTCCCTCTCCATCAGCCCAGGGCCATTGTGTCCTTGGGCAGTATCTATGTCTATGCTGAAGACACTATTCATTTTATTTTGTTTTTTGGACAATTTGTAGATCATTTGTGGTGTTTTCTTTTTACAATACAAAACATCCACCAACAAACACCCACAACCCAGATCCACCCTCTCACACATCCATCTCTAGCGTCGCATCCCTCTCCACCACATGACCTCAAACTGCACCATTTTGTTTCTCTCCGTCGCCCAGGCACTTTCAACATTTAGATAATAAAGCATTTGACCTTTCCATTGTGCTAACAATGGAGGATTGGTATATTTTTTCAAATAAATTGACAAGAAAACTATTAAATCTAACATGTAGACAAGAGTTCTTTTCAGGTCCAAAAAGTTGGACCCGGACCCGAACGAACCAGAGGCCAATTAGACCGAACCAGAGGACAATTAGACCGAAACAGAGGACAATTAGACAGAACCAGAGGACAATTAGACCGAAACAGAGGACAATTAGACCGAACCAGAGGACAATTAGACCGAAACAGAGGACAATTAGACCGAACCAGAGGACAATTAGACCAAAACAGAGGACAGGGTCTAGGGAAAGATTAACGGATTAACGGAGTAAAGTAGAGAGAGATTCTTGATGAAAACCTGCTCCAGAGTGCTCAGGACCTCAGACTGGGTTGAAGGTTCACCTTCCAACAGGACAACAACCCCAAGCACACAGCCAAGACAATGCAGGAGTAGCTTCGGGACAAGTCTCTGACTGTCTTTGAGTGGCCCAGCCAGAGCCCGGACTTGTACCCGATCGAACATCTCTAGAGAGACCTAAAAATAGCTGTGCAGCAATGCTCCCCATCCAACCTGACAAATACAGGTGTGCCAAGCTTGTAGCGTCATACCCAAGAAGACTTGAGGCTGTAATCGCTGCCAAAGGTGCTTCAACAAAGTATTCAACAGAGTAAAGGGTCTGAATACTTAAATATGATGTTTTACTTTTTTTATTACATTTGTAAAAATGTATAAAAAACTGTTTGGGGTATTGTGTGTTTTTTTTAGAATAAGGCTATAACGTAACAAAATGTGGAAAAAGTCAAGGGGTCTGAATACTTTCCAAATGCACTTGTACGTATGCGAAGAGGGGAATTCCAAGGTAACAGAATGATGCTGAGACTCAGATTCTTCACTTTAAAATGTGTGTCAAACAAAAAACAATTTTTGCAAAGTTCAACAAACTATACAACTCAATACACAAGGACTACGTTTAACAATTTCCACATTTACTTGGAGAACAGTGCAAAGTTTGGTAACACAATGACGGTTTGTGCTGTTTGTGCCGTCATTCTGCTACCAAACTTTGCACCTGCACTGTTCTTCAAGTACATCTGTTTTAGTAAAATTTTCATTGGACATTTTTTAAGGTCATTCATGTGCATAGTTTGTATGGTTTGTTTAATTTTGCAGGTATTGGGTTTTTTAAAGTGAAAAATCTGTGTCTTGGCATCATTCTGTTACCATGGAATTGCCCATTAGTGTAGTGTTGTTTACTCATATGTAAATATTCCACAGTCATGCTGAAGCACACACATGTAAATTGATTTTATGCGCCTGTAAAATAATGAGCACTCTCCAGCTGTTCCACTCTTTCTCCCCCGTCTCTCTCTCTCTCTCCATCCATCTCTCCCCTTTTCTCTCTCTCTCTCTCGCTCTCTCTCTCTCTCTCCCGCTCTCTCTCTCACTGACCCATTATTTCTCTACCCACCCTCTCTCACTAATATTCACTATCCAATATACTGTACATGATCAGATTTGATTTCTAGTTCACCATTACATCATTAAACATGATTCAATTTGCTTCCATGTTGTTAGCCCTTTATGTTGACAACTCCCAGTCAGCACTGGTAGTGCCAGAGGGGTGTCTCCTCTCTCCTCAAACACATTCAACTGATTCTACAAATGTGATATATTGATCGCTCTGTCTTTTTACTTCACAATATGAATGAGTGATGGATCCATCCCTGACTTCACAGTGTGGCTGAAAACGTGGAGGCTGTCCTGGACCATACATTCTGGGGTTGCATCCCAAATGGCACCCTACAGGCCCTGGTCTAAAGTAGTGCACTAGATAGGGAATAGGGTTCCATTTGTGACAAAAACGGAACACTACTATTTGCATAGCTAGGGCCAGGAGTCATGGGTCTAAGAGTTTGCAGGTCAGGTAGGTTATGTCATCAGAAAAAACTCCTGGCTATAGAAATAGCAGATAGCAGAACATAGAAAATAACCTGAACATTATTCAGTTTTCTAATACTTTCCCAAGCCAGCTACACTATTCAAGGCAGTGTGAAAATGTGAGCTTATTCAATAATGAACGGCATAACTGAATTCTATAATTGCATTTTGAAAGCATTAATTTTAGTTCGTTCAGTAGAAGTCTTTTGGGAGTGGTATAATGCAGAAATGAGAAGCAATTGATTGGCTGAATGAACGGGGCTCACTAGGGAGGTGGTCTGAGTATGCATGTTCCAACACTGGGACCCGTCCCATAGCCGTGGTACCACGAAAACACACACAGACATACACACCCACACACCGGCACCCTGCCATCAAATGAAAACATGTCTCTGTTGGATCCCTCTTCCCCTCTTTCTCTCTCTTTCCCTCCACGAGGGGACTCCTTCCTTCATTACCCAGAAAAGATCTCCTCACAATTACCTTTCCCTCCCATTTTCTTTTCATCTATCTTTTTTTTCTCCTCCGCCTCCCTCCATCTCCCTCAGGGCTCTGTCTTTTATACCAGAGCTTCATGTATCTTTTCTAGTTGTTAAGTCCTGCCTCTCCTCTCAGTAAATGACTGCTTTGAGGTTTTCTGGGCGGGTGAGCAGTCGAGAGGGTTGTGTCCTCAATGACACCATATTCACTTTATAGTGCACGACTTTTGACCAGGGCCCATACAGTGCACTATATAGTGAATAGGGTGCCATTTGGGACAATCACCTGAGAGGAGTTTTAGGGAGGGACCCTCCTGTCTTAAGGCCTTCCCAAACTGTAGGTCGGATTCAGCCTTTTACCATTATTACCTGGCCACTGGGCTATTTACATTGATACCCCCTCCTTCATTTGTTTTGTACACTGCTGCTACTCGCTGTTTATTATCTATGCATAGTTACTTCAGCCCTGCCTCCATGTACAAATGACCACAATGAACCTGTACCCCCACACATTGACTCAGTAACGGTGCCCCCTGTATATAGCCTCGTTATTGTTATTTTGTGTTACTTTTTATTATTTTTTTATTTAGTTTATTTGCTAAATATTTTCTTAACTCTTTCTTGAACTGCACTGTTGGTTAAGGGCTTGTAAATAGGCATTTCACGGTAAGTTCTACACTTCTTGTATTCAGCGAATGTGACAAGCACTGTTTATTTAGATTTTTTATTTCAATGTAACCAAATGAAAGTCTTGGGGGGGGGGGGGTGCTAAGCTGACGTATGGAATTGATCTATTGTAAAGCCTGGAAGCTCTGCGTGCAGCTGGAGGTCTACCTGAAAGTATATCCCCACCTAGCTGGGAGACTAAATATTCCCTATTTAGTGCACTATTCTTGACCAGAGTCCATCGTAGCCCTCTAGGTCTACAGGCCTACCTCCAGGCTCAGAGTCACCCAGGGATGTTCACTGACAAACAGCCCAGATCTGGTCAATATAGACCTGGTAGCTGGGGAATCTGGGCAATCCACTTGCTCCCATTTCCTTGTGTTTATTTAGCAACCTGCAATCTCCTGATAGGGTCATGACCGTCTGGTCACCTGGCAACCCTGCAGGTCAGCGTTAATGAGGATGAGGTCATCAGCGGTCACCAAGGGGGAGAGGTCATGAAAGATCGACGTGGTCCATACTTATCTCTTAGCGACCTAGCCTGTGGGGGCTGTCTCTGTCTTTGATGTGATGCTTCCTTTGAACAAGTCTGGTTTGTGTTACGGAGGAGAGGGTGAGGGAGCGGGAGAGATGGCCGGACTCTCGGTGGTAACAGCGGGTGGGATCTTTAATGAACAACTCCACCACACATTCCTTCCAAAACTCTCCCTGGGTGTGCCTCAAGTTGTACCCTCCCCCATATATAGTCCACTGCTTTTGACCAGAGCCAATAAGACACTATATAGGGAGTAGGGTGCCATTTGGGACATAACCCCTCATTTAGACTTAGAGATGTACTGTACTGCTGCTAAGTCATTTCAAGTTCCACTAGTTATCTAGCTGAGGTTGACAAGTGAGTGGCCAAACCTAAGATATTATATAGTCTTGTTATGTGCTGGAGGTCCTCATAAGCTCTTTTCTGAGTAGGCTTGATATGATAAGGGAGGGATAGAGGGATGGAGAGATAGAGGGATGCATGGTAAGAGTCAGGTCTGAGTGTCCTTTTAATGGTAGTGAAGGGTTGTCCTTCAGATGTCCAATTCTACAACTTCAACTAAATTATTCCCCATTATACCACATAAGTCTGTAGTCAGTCTTTTATATTACCGCGGAACTCTCTAGTGTCTATGTCTGAGCTATTATCACAATTACCACTCTGTTACCACTATTACCAATATTACCACTATTACCAGTGTTACCACTATTACCACTATTACCAATGTCACCAATATTACCACTATTACCACTGTTACCAATATCACCATTATTACCAATATTGGCACTATTACTAATCTGTTACCACTCTGTTACCACTATTACCACTAGTATCACTATTACCACTATTACCACTATTACCAATGTTAATACTTTTACCCCTATTACCAATGTTACCACTATTACAACTATTACCACTATTACCAATGTTATCAATATGTTACCACTATTACCACTGTTACCACTATTACTACTGGTATCAATATTACCACTATTACCAATCGGTTACCACTATTACAACTATTACCAATGTTACCATTATTACCACTATTACCAATGTTACCAATATTACCACTATTACCACTACTACCACTGTTACCACTATTACCAATGCTACCAATGTCACCACTATTACCAATATTAGCACTATTACTCATCTCTTGCCACTCTGTTACCACTATTACCACTATTCCCACTGTTACCACTATTACTACTGTTATCAATATCTAAACAGCAACCTTTCGGTTACTGACCCAACCTCTTAACTGCTAGACTCCATGCAATCTGTTACGAATCTGTTACCACAATTACCACCATTCCCACTATTACCAATGTTACCATTAGTAACACTATTACCACTGTTACCACTCTTACCACTGTTACCACTATTACCGCTGGTGCCACTATTACCACTGTTACCACTATTACCACTGTTACCACTGTTACCTCTATTAACATTGTTAACACTCTGTTACCACTATTACCCCATTAACAAAATCCCCACTGCTACCATTATTACCACTATTACCCCTTCTACCACTATGTTACAACTATTAACAATGTTACCACTAGTACCACTGTTACAACTATTAACACTGTTACCACTATTACCAATTTGTTATCACTATTAACACTATTACCACGGTTACCACGGTTACCACGATTACCACTATTACCAATGTTACCACTAGTACCACTGTTACAACTATTAACACTGTTACCACTAATAACAATCTGGTATCACTATTACCACTATTACCAATCTGTTACCACTATAACCACTGTTAGCACTATTACCGCTATTAGCACTGTTACCACTATTACAAATCTGTTACCACTATTACCAATCTGTATCAATTATATACGAGTAGTCTTTGGATGACCTTGTTTCATTAAACCAACTGTCAATGGTCTCTTTTCTGCCTGAGAGCACCCACGCCATGTCAGTGTGACAGACCGTTTTGTAGCACAGCAAAGGCTGCTGTGGAAGAGAGTGAGTCCTGTTACCTACAGGGACATGCTGAGTTACCTGCACTTCAATGAATTTGCCTAGTTTTTTGCCCTTTGACACTTACGAACACATACGCTCAACAGGTGTGATTAGAACGCTTATTTAAAACATCCAGTTTCGATTCATGAAAAAGTCCGTGTTTGAGCTGGCCACACAGTTTTTTCACAGAAACATTTTTCACAAACAGTCTTTCCAACATTATGTTCTGAATGTGGTCAGTTTGTTTTTGGATGCAAATGTTCAGATATTCACAGAAGTAGTGACAGCAACACACAATCATCCAAACCAGAAAATGTAGGCTACATTAGTCCTAGAGCTAACTGAGGAAAGATTGATGTAACACAAGTGGTCATATTTAGCTAACTCTTGGCTGACAGAAGCCATAATATCAATTAGCTAATAGAAATTACAATTTACAATTCCTCACGTCATGGGTGAGCTCACCATTGATCTAAATAATTCAGTAAAACACTTTCTAAGAATCCAAAGTAATCTGACGATGAGTAGTTTGTGTGCGCCGCCATGTTCTTATTTCACGTCAACCAAAGATAAGAAGAGGAGACAAGATGTTTGGTCTGTTTGCAGTATGCATGTTGAAGGGAGTGTGTCGTCTACCATCATTCACTTCCCTTCATTCACTTCCGGAGGTTTACTCGAAAGATGAGTTAACCATCCCTTCACCTCATTTTATTATAACATCTTTGGTCCGACAGATGTTTACGTGACACCCAAAATGCATTCTATAAAGTTTTTAAAAAATGCGCCGCACAAGGCTGGCAAAGAGCTTAGCATTAGGTCATAATAATCAGCACAACCTTCAAAAAGTATTTTACATACATCATGTGTCCATTACAATCTATGCAAGAATCGGAATGCAGGATTTGTCACCAGCACTTGAAAACGTGAAAAAACTTTTTACAGGAAACAACAATGAAGGCAATGAGAGTGCCAGCCAGAAAATGTGCCAGGGGAAACACTGGGGAAGTGTTGGGTTCTCATCGAAGAGCAATGTTTGTCCGGCTCAGTAAAGACTCAAACATACACTGTCCTCAACAGTGAAATGGGCTACTTCTATGTGAATTAATAAGGAGGAACACACCTCGATTCACACTGTTGTTAGAAAATAAAACTTGTTAGAAAATCATTTGAAATTGACAAGTTGAAACATAGTCTATAGATAAATAGCAGGAAGATTTAAAGTGGTATTTGAACCCAGCTATGTTAGAAAGCTGTCCCTGTCACCCTGTCTGTCAGCCAAACTGGTTTGTCTCTGTACCTCCCACCAACAGTCACTGGACTGGTTCTCTGTCTGTACTGGCCAAATACTTTGGGTCTATAACATCACCCCTGCTCTCTGAGAGAGATATCAGTAAATCATCAGATCTGAACACACATACCCTGTCATGTTGAGCTGGCAGTACCAACAGATGTAACAGCTATCAGATACAGATGGGATCCTGCTAGTACACCACAGGGACGTGATGTAACAGAACCATGGGTAACACACGCATGCAGTCACACACACACGCACGCACACGCACACATGCACGCACATGTACGCGCGCACACACACACACACACACACACACACACACACACATACACACACACACACACACACACACACACACACACACACACACACACACACACACACACACACACACACACACACACACACATACAGCATCTGTTCCCACAGACTTCCAGTCATTGCACTAACGCTAGTAAACAATTGCACGAGTTCATCTGACTCTGGGGAAGTAGATAAAGGGCTTCATTGTCAAAATCCTGAAGTATCCCTTTAACCAGGAAAATACCCTTGAGGTTAGAAAACTATTTTGCGAGGGGGACCTGGAAAAAAGGTTGCAATAATGGATATATTTCACAACGATTGTCTGCATTTCATCATGCTATCAAACAGTAGTGGGTCAATCAGTTGCTACAAAGACCAAAGTCTTGTCCAATGTAGTGAGTAAGAACATGAAACTGCAGTACAGCCACCAGACTTACAGTTTTTTCCAACTGCTTACACACAAAATCTTTTCATGTCACACGATTTTTGAAACCTCTCACTCAAAGTGCAAAACTACACACCAAATGGGAAAAACCATAAGCTATTTCTCAGCCTTTGACTCAGTTGTCAATTGCATAAAACACATTTTTCAAAATACTACACACAAGTCTCAACCTAAAACACAAAAATCTAACAGGAAGTGACTTGCTTTCCTTTTCCAAACACAACCAATCAAAATGCTACACTTATTCACCAGGTCACACACACACACTCCTCACATGTGCAAACACTAATAGCTTAACTGATCACTAACCAGTCACTGCTTTACTGTAGTATAGGCCTATAAATAGGTCAAAGGTCAGATTACCTGTTTTGAACAATGGATGCCAACAATGGACAGAGAGCAAGAGGAGTAGGAGGGAGAGGAAGAAGACGAGGGCAAAGAAGAGAAGGAAGGAGAGGCATCTCTAATGAGATTAGGGGAAAATTGGTTGATCATGTGATCAACCGCGGTTTGACCATGAGAGAGGCTGGACTGAGAGTCCAGCCCAATTTGAGTTGATTTACAGTGGCGTCCATAATTCGAACCTTCAGAAATGAGAACAGGTATGCAACTATCTAATGACTATTTTAGCATTACAGTAATGTACTGTCAAATACGCATGACTGCATAGTATTGCATAAACATTTGTAACTCTAAACCATCCAGTTACTACACTGCATTGAATGAATGAGGTTGGTTATCATGCTGTACTACATTTTGTTGTACTTTGTTTACAGTTCCTATGCTGAACACATACTGTGATTGAATTCTGTACAGAGTGGAAAGGCAAAGACATCATGAAGGACGAGGACACTTGTTTACAGATGTACAAGAGACTGCAATTATAAATATGGTCTATGTGGGGACATAGAGGTTGCCTCTGTCCAAGGTTGGATACGCCATGCTAGGAGATTCTTCCCTCGATGTTTGGCAAGAGAAAAACTATCTTGTGATGTGGACGAAGTATCGTGGCCAGACTCAGGCCGGAGAAGAAATGAACTGCCCCCCCCCCCCTACCAATTCCTGTGCTTCCCCCTTGGGACACCACACACACAATTGTGTTCTTTACTGTATTCTAAAGATTTGTTGTATGCTACTGTATACAACAGTAATGTTTGGCCTAATAAATATTTTCTGTTTCTACATTGCATTGGTGTTTACAGTGTACTTGTTACCCCTCTCAGCAGATTACTTTCACTGTAGAACATTGTATTGAAATGTAGATACAAGGCTATGAAAGACCAAAGAGCTTTAGATTTAGAAGAACAGTGTTTACATGGTATATTCAAAAATGTACTATTATGAAAGCAGTGTTTGCCATTTGATGCAAATGCTTCATTCATTTTGAAGGAGATGTGAGACATTTTGCATTTTGTGTGTGCAGTTTTGGGAATTGTGTGTAGAGTTTTGAAAAAAAGGAGACTGTAAACTGTAATACTGAGAGTTCTTATAATCATGTAACTATATTTAATGTCTCTAAGACATGATGACACTGTATATCAAACAACTCTAAGTTGATTTTCTATGATTCAGTAGTAGAGGAGGGGAACTCTGTGATCACAGCAGGAGCTGTGTCAGGATTGACTGCTGCACTGATGTCTGTCTGTCTGTCTGTCTGTCTGTCTGTCTGTCTGTCTGTCTGTCTGTCTGTCTGTCTGTCTGTCTGTCTGTCTGTCTGTCTGTCTGTCTGTCTGTCTGTCTGTCTGTCTGTCTGTCTGTCTGTCTGTCTGTCTGTCTGTCTGTCTGGCCTCCCTTCACTGCCCCACTAAGCCTTGAGGCTCTGCACCATGCCTGTCTGTTGACATTACTGTGCTGCGCTCCTCAAACACACAGACACACACACACGCACACACACACACACACACACACACACACACACACACACACACACACACACACACACACACACACACACACACACACACACACACACACACACACACACACACACACACACTCCTTCAAAACGTCTCTTGGGTGTACCAGGTCTCCATAGCGACAGACAACAACGTAGTGAGATGAAGTGCAGTGTTGAAGTTTTAATGACCAGATTGATCGATCTGCCACCTTCTCCAACTGGTGTAACAGGCTGGAGGAGTGTGTGTGCGTGCGTGTGTATGAAGTGTGTGTGTTTCTTTTATGAGTGTGTGTGAGGGGGCTGATTTGTGCTTTATGACCAATGCAGTGATGTCTTGTATATTGTGAGTACCAGAACAGCTCTCTGATCAGTGACTAATGACTGACAAGGGTAATCATTAACCTGCATGATCGTGTCCAGATTAGGTTGTGTATGACATGGCCACACTATCAATGCTTGGAACACTTAACATGAGCAACTGTGACAAAAGTCATCTTCTCAACCGACAGTTAGTGTCTGGATGTGGGTTACACTCTAGTGGACACAGAACAAGGATAGGAGAACAGATGTATTTTGAGTGCAAAGGATAATCCATTCAGCTAATGTATATTCACCTTTAGCCTGTTATACCTACAGTTTGAAGAGCCTATAACCAAACCTTCAATTTGTCTTCAGCCTAAACATGCACACACACACACACACACACACACACACACACACACACACACACACACACACACACACACACACACACACACACACACACACACACACACACACACACACACACACACACACACACACACACACACACACACACCCACAATGGACGTGGGACTGCTGTGAAGTACAGATAGCAACACCTGTGTGAACTTTTGGTTCACTAACAAACCTTCTCCAATAAGGTCATCCCAAATGGCACCCTATTCCCTATGGACCCTGGTCCAAAGTAGTGCACTAGTTAAGGAATATGGTGCCATTTGTTATTCATCAATAGTGATTTACAGTTCAACACACTGACACTTTAATGCCTTCAGAGCAGTGTGACCTAATAAATAGAGAATAATCTCACGGGCATTACGCTAACGTTCCCCACAAACAATAAACCATAGGTGATTACTCACACCCACAGCGTGTTGGATGGCATGGGGATGTAGGCACCAGGCAGTGAGTACTGATCTGGGGGGGTAAACTAGGCACTAGGCAGTGAGTACTGATAGGGGGAGGTATACTAGACACTAGGTAGTGAGTACTGATATGGTGAGGTATACTAGACACTAGGTAGTGAGTACTGATAGGGGGGGGTAAACTAGGCACTAGGCAGTGAGTACTGATAGGGGGAGGTATACTAGGCACTAGGCAGTGAGTACTGATAGGGGGAGGTATACTAGACACTAGGTAGTGAGTACTGATATGGTGAGGTATACTAGACACTAGGTAGTGAGTACTGATATGGTGAGGTATACTAGACACTAGGTAGTGAGTACTGATATGGGGAGGTAAACTAGGCACTAGGTAGTGAGTACTGATATGGGGAGGTATACCAGACACTAGGCAGTGAGTACTGATAGGGGGAGGTAAACTAGGCACTAGGCAATGAGTACTGATATGGTGAGGTATACTAGACACTAGGTAGTGAGTACTGATATGGTGAGGTATACTAGACACTAGGTAGTGAGTACTGATATGGTGAGGTATACTAGACACTAGGCAGTGAGTACTGATATGGTGAGGTAAACTAGACACTAGGTAGTGAGTACTGATATGGTGAGGTATACTAGACACTAGGCAGTGAGTACTGATATGGTGAGGTATACTAGACACTAGGCAGTGAGTACTGATATGGTGAGGTAAACTAGACACTAGGCAGTGAGTACTGATATGGTGAGGTATACTAGACACTAGGCAGTGAGTACTGATATGGTGAGGTATACTAGACACTAGGTAGTGAGTACTGATATGGTGAGGTATACCAGACACTAGGCAGTGAGTACTGATAGGGGGAGGTAAACTAGGCACTAGGCAATGAGTACTGATATGGTGAGGTATACTAGACACTAGGTAGTGAGTACTGATATGGTGAGGTATACTAGACACTAGGTAGTGAGTACTGATATGGTGAGGTATACTAGACACTAGGCAGTGAGTACTGATATGGTGAGGTATACTAGACACTAGGTAGTGAGTACTGATATGGTGAGGTATACTAGACACTAGGCAGTGAGTACTGATATGGGGAGGTATACCAGACACTAGGCAGTGAGTACTGATATGGTGAGGTATACTAGACACTAGGCAGTGAGTACTGATATGGTGAGGTATACTAGACACTAGGTAGTGAGTACTGATATGGTGAGGTATACTAGACACTAGGCAGTGCTTACACTGCCCCATCACCTTCTGTAGATCATACAGTACACAGTAGGGTTATTCTACAGTACGGTACGGTACCACACCGTGATAGTGAACAGCTTTGGCAGAGAGAAGCGAGGCCAGAGATTTCCCTGCAGTCTGACAAAATACCTTTTTATTGAAGCATGACATAGACCTGGTCAGTCATGGAAAGAGAGTGTTCCTAATGTTTTGTACACATATCTACTGTACATATCTACCTAAATTACAAGAGTCCAGGATCCAGTTACAGAAGGAGGTGTTCAGTCCCAGGGTCCTGAGCTTAGTGATGAGCTTAGAGGGCACTAATTGGAGTGTGTCCAGGGTGTCTGGAATGATGGTGTTGATGTGAGCCATGACCAGCCTTTCAAAGCATTTCATGGTTGCAGATGTGAGTGCTACTGGACGATAGTCATTTAGACAGGTTACCTTGAATTTTTGCTTGTAAGCATGAATTAGGAGGATAGAGTTAGAGTCAGTTTTGCCAAAGGGAGGACAAGGGAGAGCCTTGCATGCATTTCTATGTGTAGTGTAAAGATGAAGAGTTCTGACGCAGGTGAAATGCTATGAAAAATGAGGTAAAACGGATTTCAGTTTCCCTGCATTAAAATCACCGGCCTTATAATGCGTTATAACGTATCATTTTGTCCAACAATGTGTATAACGCAAACATCAATATAAGAGTATTGCACATGCAGTGAATCTCAATATACCATGTTTCACAGCATGCATGGCCAGTGACAGTAACAGTGGTGTGTGTTAGCTGTCTGGTGGTTGTTGCCAGTGCATCACATATCCCCAGCTCTCAGGAGGGACAGGACAGGCATGAGCACATAATGAAGGCTTTCACTGTGATGCATTGTTTTACCACACACTGTCTTTCAGCCAACCACCCCTCCAGAGCCTGTCATCCACACATATATACAGAGACACACAGTCAAAACTCACACACACACACACACACACCCCATACACACACATATGCATTATTAGGTAAATAAAGCAGTAAGGGATACATAAACGGACATAAATGCATAGACACATCCACTCACACACACACACAGTAAAAAGGGCTGACACACTAGCATGCTGTCATCACAGGGATGTCACACACACTGTTACCAAGAGAGACAGACTCACTGTTATACAGTATAATACATCTTTACATGTAAGGATCCTAATGTATGGCTGTGTGTGCATGTTTACTATATGTGGTGCACAAGTGTCTGCGTGCATGTGTGCATATTCCAATGTTCGTTGCCCACAACATAAAACGATGTGTTACTCATCGTGTTGCAGTCTGCAGTGGCCGTGTGTCTGAGACGTCCAAAGGAGAACCCAGAATGAATAAAGATGCACAACATTACCTGCAACAGAAAGACAAGAAGAGAAAGCATAAGAATCACATTATATAACTTTTCCCAAGGAGACATATACTGTATATTGCCTATAGAGGAGCACCAGAGATGTTTTACTTATTTAATAGGATCCCTAAGGCCTGTGTCCCCTTTCCCTCTGCCACAACTACAGGCCTATAGGGATAAACATGAACTCTCTATTTACTCTTTACATTAACAGTGTTTCCTCTATATTCATTTAACCTAATCTCTCTGCCGAGATGTGCTTTTAAATGGACATTCGTTGGAAGTCTATGGGAACAGCTAGCATGTCATTGTGCTAATGCTAGTAGCAATGCACCGGAAAACACTGATTTACATAGTCAGCTTATCATAGGATATATCATTATGTTATAACCACACACATAGAGTTACTAGAATGTGCATCCCTATTCAAGTAATGTGTTTACCAGTCCAATTGCCATGGTCATAGGTTCTATGTTCGTTCTAGATATTATATTTCTATGGTAAAACACTACATCTGCTGTTAAGCTTTAAACATGCTGTGGACGCTTAGCGAACCTGTGTTTTAGTAAAGAAGGAATATAACAATGCAATCTGGCTATTTAAACCCAGACAAAATACATGCACTTATGTTGGGTTAGGGAACCAGTGTTGTAGAGCAGATGGAAAAATAACAATCCAATGTGTTTTGTTATATGAAACCAATCTGGCGTAAGGAATACAAAGAGATGCAATGTGTTGTTGTGTGAAAGCAATCTGTTTATACAAACGCAACATACGATGGGACGTTTTTGAAGGTGTACAGGAAGGAGCAAAACACCCTGAATAAAGCTGGGACAGGTGCCAACCTGGCAGAGAAAGTTCACTCCCTCTCTTTATCTCTCTCTCTTTTCTTCTTTAGTCCTCCCTCTCTGCAAGCTCTTTACCAGACAGACAGGTTACATAGTTGAGTTGGCACTGGCAACCAAATGCAATCTTACTACGCAGGGGCAGCAGTATACTGTAACAGGGCAGGAGCGTTTAACCCTTTCAGGGGAGCCAGACAGAAAATCAATCACTGTGAAAATGGCATTTCCTGCCCCCCCAAGAGACCCCTTTCTATCTGACATATATAGGACAGCCCAGGGGGGGAAAGCCGGGTCAAGCACATTCAACGTTACACTGAACCATTGGAAAATGTCAGCAACACTATGAAACCAATTTGGTAGCCAATCCCACATGTGTATGTGACAGCTTAACCTAAACCATTTTACCAAACACCTATTTTTTAAACCCTGGTTTATACATTTGAGGGTGTCTTCCCCCTACCTCCAATCCCCAACCCTCCACACCTCCAACCCACCACCTCTCCTGTCCACACCTCGCCCCCACCTTCTCCCTACCTTCACTCCCCAACTCTCTGCACTTCCCACCCCCCCACCTCTCCCCTCCACACCTCGTGTGCCCCCTTCCCCCTTCGCTCTCCAACCCTCCACACCTCCTCCATCTCCACACCCGTCCCTCCCCACGTCCTCTCCCCACGTCCCATTCCTCCCCATGTCCTCTCCCCATCAGAGCTCAGTATTTCCCCGGCCAACTCATATCTCTTGTTTTAGTTTGGAGTTTAGTAGAGTCAGTAGTATGTGTGCGTGTGTGCATCTGTGCGTGGTGTGTGTGTGCGTGTGTGCGTGCATGCGTGGAATGTGTGTGAATTGACTTAGTTAGCTGAGGGTATTTTTCAGCTTCAGTCAGTGGGTGGATACTCCAGGCCTCTACTATCCACTATAGAGCTGCCGGCTATTGATTCAAATTAACTTAATTTTCCCACCATCTCAGTATTGGCTATTCTGTCATGTGTGATGGGAATAAGATAGAAGGAAGGAGAGGAGAAAAGGAAGAGAGGGAAGCCCAGACCACCGACTGATGTGAGTCTCTCCATTAATGCTCCCTGAACTACTGTTCTGCTGTAAATGTGTTTAGGGTCTACTGACCTAGACTGCTCACCACCTCACCTTACCTCACACACACTCAGAGACACACACACATTTTGTACACACAACCACTTGAGGATAAATGTCAAAGTGGACTGAAACAGCCACATCATATGCCACTTGAAGACAGACATTGTAGTGAGGTGCATACTGGCGGCAGGGGAGTCAGGCGCAGGACAGCGAAAACTGATTTACAATGATGTCGTTTAATATCCATAAACCACCAATAAAGGTAAAATAAAAAAAAATAAAAAAAATATCCTAAGTAAGAACCGTCCAGAGTAGTGATGCTAGTCGGGCGGGTGAGTATGGGCAGCAATCGGTTGAAAAGCATGCTTTTAGTTTTACAAGCATTTAAAAGCAATTGGAGGACACGTAAGGAGTGTTGTATGGCATTGAAGCTCGTTTGGAGGTTTGTTAACACAGTGTCCAAAGAAGGGCCAGATGTATACAGAATGGTGTCGTCTGCATAGGTGGATCAGAGAATCACCAGCAGCAAGAGCGACATCATTGATATAAACAGAGAAAAGAGTGGGCCCGAGAATTGAACCCTGTGGCACCCCCATAGAGACTGCCAGAGGTCCGGACAACAGGCCATCCGATTTGACGCATTGAACTCTATCTGAGAAGTAGTTGGTGAACCAGGCGAGGCAGGGTGTCATATTAAGACCAAGTCTCTGTTTCAAATGAGCCCCGCATAATACAAACATACATCAATACAAAACACAATAAAATACTGAATTACAAAACATATGATCATAAAATATACACAAAAGTTTAGAAAAATGTAAAATAGCTTTTCTGTCAATGCTACCAGAGTGTTTACCAGAGTGTTTATGTTATGTTCCTTCCTTGAAAAAACATATTTTATAATTCTACTGTTTGACTAAATTGAATTTATGATTATGAATCATACTCCTACATATTAAAAGAAGAGACTAGGGGGATAGTAACATAGTTAACATAGTCACTGAGACACCCTGTCTATGACATTTACTAACACATTCAAACACTGGACACATCATCCTCTCTATGTCTCTGTCTGGCAGGTCTGTCAGGGCCAATCGTAAATAACTCTCATCCAATGCCAGGAGACAGTGAGTGAGTGAATCTGTCTGTCTGTCATTTGCATTGGGAAGCTTGGTTTTTAATGACCCTATAATCACTCGCCTTGTTCGGGTGTGTCTGTTTGTTCCAGACTTATTTCTTTGTCTCCCTCAGCCATTTTCTTAATCAAATCACATGCACAGGATACAGCAGGTGTAAACAGTACAGTGAAATGCTTCCTTGCCCTTTTCAACAATGCAGTAATAATAAATCAAATAAATACATACAAAAAATACAAATATGATCAATAAGATTGAAAGAAATACACACAAGAATTGAAAGCGACTGGTATAGGTAGCAGAAGTAACATCTGCTCAATAGCAGTGCTGGTCACACACATCCAGAAGCCTCGCCAGCCCTCCCAGGGTGAAGATTGGGGAACCTTCCCTTATACAGTATGTAGTAGAGGTCAACCGATTAATCGGAATGGCCAATTAATTAGGGCCGATTACAAGTTTTCATAACAATCGGAAATCTGTATTTTTGGACGCCGGTTTTATTTATTTATTTTACACCTTTATTTAACTAGGCAAGTCAGTTAAGAACACATTCTGATTTTCAATGACGGACTAGGAACGGTGGGTTAACTGCATTGTTCAGGGGCAGAACGACAGATTTTCACCTTGTCAGCTCTGGGATTCAATCTTGCAAACTTACGGTTAACTAGTCCAACGCTCTAACCAGCTGCCTCTCATTGCACTCCACGAGGAGCCTGCCTGTTACGCGAATGCAGTAGAAGCCAAGGTAAGTTGCTAGCTAGCATTATCTTATAAAAAAAACAATCAATCATAATCACTCGTTAATTACACATGGTTGATGATATTACTAGTTTATCTAGCGTGTCCTGCATTGCATATAATCGATGCAACGCTGGGGGATGATTTAACAAAAGCGCATTTGCGAAAAAAGCACAATAGTTGCACCTAACCATAAACACCAATGCCTTTCTTAAAATCAATACACAGAAGTATATATATATAAAAGAAATCCAGGTTAGCAAGCAATATTAACCAGGTGAAATTGTGTCACTTCTCTTGCATTCATTGCACGCAGAATCAGGGTATATGCAATAGTTTGGGCAGCCTGGCTCATTGCGAACTAATTTGCCAGAATTTTACGTAATTATGACATAACATTGAAGGTTGTACAATGTAACAAGAACACGTGCATTTTGCCAGCAGCTCTTCGCAAGCACAGCGCTGTTTATGACTTCAAGCCTATCAGCCTAATGGCTGGTGTAACCGATGTGAAATGGCTAGCTAGTTATCTAGTTGCTAATAGCGTTTCAAACGTCACTCGCTCTGAGACTTGGAGTAGTTGTTCCCCTTGCTCTGCGGCTTTTGTGGAGCAATGGGTAACGCTGCTTCGAGTGTGGCTGTTTTCGATGTGTTCCTGGTACAAGCAGGTAGGGGAGAGGAGAGGGACGGAAGCTATACTGTTACACTGGCAATACTAAAGTGCCTATAAGAACATCCAATAATAATCAAAGGTATATGAAATAGAAATGGTATAGAGAGAAATAGTCCTATACATACTATATTAACTACAACTTGGTTCTCATGTTCTGAGCAAGGTACTCAAACATTAGCTTTTTTGCATGGTACATATTGCACTTTTATTTCTTCTGTTTTTGCATTATTTAAACCAAATTGAACATGTTTCACTATTTATTTGAGGCTAAATGTATTTTTATTGATGTATTATATTAAGTTAAAATAAGTGTCCATTCAGTATTGTTGTAATTGTCATTATTACAAATACATGTTTTTTTTTAATCGGACGATTAATCGGTATCTGCTTTTTATGGCCTTCCAATAATCGGTATCGGCATTGAAAAATCATAATCGGTCAACCTCCAGTATGTAGCCATAGAGACTCCATAGCCCTGGTCGTTAGCTACACATCCTGTCACACAAACAGGCCTCCCCAGTACTGGCATCTACACTTCCTCACACACATTAAACCCGTATTACTGACATGTCCTCGATAGTACTGATTAGCTAAAACACAATGCATCACATCCCTCCAAACAGCCAGGCCTCCCCAGGTGCAGCTAAATGTTACAATGTAACCCCACTTAAACAGAAGGATAATAACTGTGCAGGGGTCCTGTTAATTCAGAGTTGGTCTTAGCCGGGAACTTCTGGGTTTTCCTGTTGCAGATAGGTCCATTAAATCATCACAAAGAGTCAGACACTGTGTGGAACTGAATTAATTTATCACTCTCAGACTTAAGGAATAGTAAACATAGTAATGGACCTCAAACACACCAGATGCAGTCACACTTAAAGATTATGGTTGCACCCTTTGTTTTATGTCAACGTCACAATTATTTCATATTTATTGGTAATGAGAGGTAGAATATCTGTAGTAGCTGCACTGTATTAATCTTGCTGCCAATTCAGAAATTATTGCACCAATACTTTCACCTCATCAACATGCTAAGATCACACAAACACACGAATTGTGTTCCCTATTATATTGATGTATGTGCTGTTTTTCTAGATAAGCTCTGTCTAGGCCTCTCTCCATCAGATCCAAGATGGCCACCCAGTGGCAGGTGGCAGAGGAGAGTCTGAGGCCACGATGATAAACTGGGGTAATAACTCCCCCACTGTCTCGGGCCACAAAGGGCAAATCTTTGCCCCCTTTTTAAGGGAAGGGAGCCAATATCGCAGAGCAAGCCAGCACTGCACATCCTTCCTTTCTTCCGCTGCCCAGATAATGGAATTGGCTGGCTTTAATAATAATTAGAATTTCCCGCTCCAGTGCCCTGGTGCATACGGGTCGGCTGAGCACGGGCATAAAATAGATCGATGGCTAGCCCCGTACGTCCAGGATCCTATTGATCTGTGGAGCTGGTGGTGGGATGCATTGTGTGTGAGTGCAGCCCCCTCCCACAATACCTCCTGTTCACCTGCCTGCAATTGCTAATAACCCATCCGCAACAGCTCGACTATATGTGATAAAGTGAAGATCTAAGGCCTGCAACCAACTCTAACCCGCTAATATAGAAAATGTGCTGTAGACTACAGTCAGAGAAGGCGGAAATATTTTTTTGACAGAGGTTGCCAGATTTAGATATGTTTCATCTCATAATTTCCAACATTTTGGTAGGCTATTTGTTATTCAACGTGTCTATAGTTAGATACATGCAGCTTCTCTTCTGTCATTATATGTTGCCCTAGAAGACCAAATAAACCCTTGCTCACCAGAATAATGTCATAAATCGATCAAATGAATGCTTTAATCTAGTTGACATCTATAAAGTTTTCTCTGTTATCTCTGCTTCTTTCGTGCAGCAAAGACGTTTGGGGACTGGGGAGAACATGCTGTAAAAAAAAAGAAACTGGAAAGGTTTTGGGTGCAACATTTCCAAATGACATCAGCTTAACCAGTTGTAAGGAAATAGAAAGCTGTGAAAATGACCCAACATGTTTCTGGTAAGATTTCAGTTTGGCTTTTATGATGTTAATAAAGATTCTGTAGAACCTCTACAGATGGTATCTAACTCAGCATTCACATTCTCAAAAGATGCTGAAAGAAAGAAATCATATTTCTCCACTCCTCTCCGAGTCAAAATGTTGCCTACATTTGGTGCATAATTTTACTGCAAGAAATGCTTCATTCTACAGAAGTTAATATTAAGGCTATGTGAGAGGTCAGAACTACAGTCAGTGTCCAGCTTTCAGTTTCAGTAGGCTACAGTTCCCTTGACGTGCCATAGGTCTATTTTAAGTCCCCTTCTTGTGACTGTCAAATTTGCATACCGCCTCAAACTTCACACATGACATAGCCATCAATTATGGGCTACAAAAACATATCCAGTCACGTCATGGACACCGACGTCTTGCTTCCAGACAAACTAAACACCTTCTTCGCCCACTTTGAGGATAATACAGTGCCACCGACGCTACCAAGGACTGCGTGCCCCCCCTCTCCTTCTCCGTGGCCGACACGGGTAAGACATTTAAACTAATTAAACCTTGCTAGGCTGCTGGCCCAGACAGCATCCATAGCCGTGTCCTCAGGGCATGCGCAGACCAGCTGGCTGGTGTGTTTACGGACATATTCAATCGCTCCCTATCCCAGTCTGCTGTCCCAAAATGCTTCAAGATGGCCACCATTGTTCCTGTACCCAAGAAGATAACTGAAATTAATGACTATCGCCCAGTAGCACTCACTTCTGTCATTATGAAGTGCTTAGAGAGACTAGTCAAGGATCATATCACCTCCATCTTACCTGCCACCCTAGACCCACTTTAGTTTGCATACCGCCCCAACAGGTCCACAGACGATGCAATCGCCATCACACTGCACACTTGCCTATCCCATCTGGACAAGAGGAATACCTATGTAAGAATGCTGTCCATTCATTACAGCTCAGCATTCAACAACATAGTACCCTCCAAGCTCATCATTAAGCTTTAGGCCCTGGGTCTCAACCACGCCCTGTGTAATTGGGTCCTGGACTTTCTGACAGGCCGTCCTGAGATGGTGAAGGTAGGAAACAACATCTCCACTTCGATGATCTTCAACTGTACTCACCCATGACTGTGGCCATGCACGCCTCCAACTCAATAATCGAGTTTGCAGACAACACAACAGTAGTGGACTTGATTACCAGCAACGACGAGACAGCCTATAGGGTGGAGGTGAGAGCACTCAGAGGGTGGTGTCAGGAAATCAACCGCTCACTCAACGTCATCAAAACAAAGATGAACATGGACTTGAGGAAACAGCACAGGGAGCACCCCCCTATCCACATCGATGGGACAGCAGTGGAGAAAGTGGAACGTTTTAAGTTCCTCGGCGAATACATCACAGACAAACTGAAATGGTCCTCCCACACAGACAGTGTGGTGAGCAACACCTCTTCAACCTTAGGAGGCTGAAGAAATTTGGCTTGTCACCTAAAACCTAAAACTTTTACAGATGCACAATTGAGAGCATCCTGTCGGGCTGTATCACTGCCTGGTACGGCAACTGCTCCGCCCTCAACCGCAAGGCTCTCCAGAGGGTGGTGCAGTCTGCACAACGCATCACCAGGGGCAAACTACCTGTCCTCCAAGACACCAACAGCACCCGATGTCACTTGAAGGCCCAAGCATTTTGCTAAACTTGCATTAACATCTGCTAACCATGTGTGTGACCAATAAAATTTGATTTGATTTGATGTGACTGCTATCATCCTCATTTACCACTTCACCAAATCTCAAATGTAACTTTTCTGGACCTCCCTTCTCTTTATTTCCAACTCTCCAATTCACAGATTTATTTTGTCATCCTTTTTTCTGCCCACTCCCAAAATCAATTGGTGATTGGCGTGTAGGCTATTTGGTGCGTGTACAGTTAGGACCTAAAGCTTAGGCTTACGCACTAATGCCAGAGAGACTAAAATAATTATTTAAAAACCTCAATGTAGCCTATAGATATAAATTGCACAACAATTACACAGTTGAAGTCGGAAGTTTACATACACTTCGGTTGGAGTTATTAAAACTCGTTTTTCAAACACTACACAAGTATCTTGTTAACAAACTATAGTTTTGGCAAGATGGATAGGACATCTACATTTCTGGATTTTTTAAGGTACTATTTTCTCTTTATTCAACCCTCCCACAACCCACCCGCCCTTCATCCACACAATATTTACTGACCCTAAACCCAACCATTGGTACTGCGGGTTATGAGTCAACCTGCGCATCACCAGTGAGGGGTTATCGGATCAGAGGTTTGGTTGGTGATGGTGGTGCGCTGCCTAAACTGATCCCCAAGCTGGCCTTTTTAAATCATAGGTAAACATAACAGCTAGTGCGTGAAATCAAATATTAAGGAAGTCTCAAGGTTTGGCTCGCTTGAGGTAGAGTATGTCATGATAAGCTGCAGACAACAAATAGAGTTTTGGCACTAAGACTGCACCCAATGAGCTGTACAAAGCCATAAACAAACAAGAAAACGCTAATCCAGAGGCAGCGCTCCTATGCACGCTTCGAGGCAAGCGTCACTGAAGCATGTATGAGAGCACCAGCTGTTCCAAACGACTGTGTGATCACGCTCGCCGTAAACGATGTGAGCAAGAACTTTAAACATGTCAACATTTAAAAGTCCCAGTGCCAGATGGATTACCAGGATGTGTACTATGAGCATGCGCTGACCAACTGGCAAGTGTCTTCACTGACATTTTCAACCTGTCCCTGGCCGAGTCTGCAATACCTACATGTTTCAAGCAGACCACCATAGTCCCTGTGCCCAAGAACATAAACCTGCCTAAATGACTACGGACCCGTAGCACCACGTCTGTAGCCATGAAGTGCTTTGAAAGGCTGGTCATGGCTCACGTCAACACCATCATCCCAGAAACCCTAGACGCACTCCATTTTGCATACTCCCCAACAGATTCACAGATGACACAATCTGTATTATACTCGACACTGCCCTTTCCCACCTGGACAAAAGGAACACCTACATGAGAATGCTGTGAGATGATTGTGGATTACAGGAAAAGGAGGACCGAGCATGCCCCCATTCTCATCGACAGGGCTGTAGTGGAGCAGGTTGAGAGCTTCAAGTTCCTTGGCATCCACATCCCCAACAAACTAACATGGTCTAAGCACACCAAGACAGATGTGAAGAGGGCACGACAAAACCTATTCCCCCTCAGGAGACTGAAAAGATTTGACATGGGTCCTCATATCCTCAAAAGGTTTTACAGCTGCACCATCGAGAGCATCCTGGCGGGTTGCATCATTGCCTGGTATGGCAACTGGTCAGCCTCTGACCGCAAGGCGCTACAGAGGGTAATGCGGCCCAGGACATCACTGGGGCCAAACTTCCTACCCATCCAGGACCTCTCTATTCAAGGTGGAAGGCCTTAGAAATTGCCAGACTCCAGCCACCCTAGTCATAGACTGTTTTCTCTGCTACCGCAGTGCCAAGTATAGGTCCAAAAGGCTTCTTAACAGGTTCTACCCCCAAGCCATAAGAATGCTGAACAGCTAATCATGGCTTCCCAAACTATTTGCATTGACACCCGGCCCCCCCCCCTTTTGTTTCGCTGCTGCTACTCGCAGTTTATTATCTATTGTATATGCATAGTCACTTTACCCCTACCTACATGTACATGTTCAAATCAATTTTGTCACATGCGCCAAATACAGTGAAATGTTTACTTACAAGCCCTTAACCAACAATGCAGTTTTAAGAAAATACCCCTCAAAAAATAAGAGATAAGAATAACATATAATTAAAAAGCATCAGTAAAAAAACAATAGGGGTGCTATATAAAGGGGGTACTGGTACAGGGTCAATGTGCGGGGGCACAGGTGTCTAGGTAATTGAGTTAATATGTACATGTACAGTAGCTTGTGAAAGATGCAAAATATTTTTTAATGTGAAACAAACAAGAAATAAGACAAATAAACAGAAAACTTGAGCCCCCCCCCCCCCCAAGTCAATAGTTGTAGAGCCACATTTTACAGTAATTACAGATGCAAGTCTCTAGGGGTATGTCTCTATAAGCTTGGACATCTAGCCACTGGGATTTTTGCCTATTCATCAAGGCAAAACTGCTCCAGCTACTTCATGTTGGATGGGTTCCGCTGTTGTTCAGCAGTCTTTAAGTCATACCACAGATTCTCAATTGGATTGAGGTCTGGGCTTTGACGAGGCCATTCCAAGACATTTAAATGTTTCCCTTAAACCACTTGAGTGTTGCTTTAGCAGTATGCTTAGGGTCATTGTCCTGCTGGATGGTGAACCTCGGTCCCAGTCTCAAATCTCAGGAAGTCTGAAACAGGCTTCCCTCAAGAATTTCTCTCCATTTAACACCATCCATCATTCCTTCAATTCTGACCAGTTTCCCAGGCACTGCTGATGAAAAACAAGCTCAATTTTAGTCTCATCTGACCAGAGTTCTTTCTTCCATATGTTAGGGGAGTCTCCCTCATGCATTTTGGCGAACACCAAAAATGTTTGCTTATTTTTTTCCTGGCCAGTCTTCCGTAAAGCTCTGCTCTGTGGAGTGTACGGCTTAAAGTGGTCAGATACTCCAATCTCCGCTGTGGAGCTTTGCAGCTCATTCAGGGTTATCTTTGGTCTCTTTGTTGCCTCTCTGATTAATGCCCTCATTGCCTGGGCCATGAGTTTTGGTGGGTTTGCTGAGGTCCCGTATTCTATTCAATTTTTTTGTAACGGATTTAATGGTGCTCCGTGGGATGCTCAAAGTTTCGGATATTTTTTTAGAACCAAACCTGATCTGTGCTTCTCCACAACTTTGTGTCCCTGACCTGTTTGGAGAGCTCCTTGGTCTTCATGGTGCCCCTTGCTTAGTGGTGTTGCAGACTCTGGGGCCATTCAGAACAGGTGTATATATACTGAGCTCATGTGACACTTAGATTGCACACAGGTGGATTTTATTTAACTAATGATGTAACTTCTGAAGGTAATTAGTTGCACCAGATCTTATTTAGGGGCTTCATAGCAAAGGGGTGAATACATATGCACACACTACTTTATTTTTCAAAAAACAAGATTTTTTTTTTATTTCACTATTTTGTGTATGTCCATTACATGAAATTCAAATAAAAGGTTGTAATGCAACAAAATAAGAAAAATGCCAAGGGGGGTGAATACTTTTGCAAGGCACTGTAGGTAAAGTTATTAAAGTGACTATGCATAGATAATAACAGAGAGTAGCAGCAGCGTAGAAGAGGTGCGAGGGAGGGGGGGTTGGGTAGCCATTTGATTTGCTCTTCAGGAGTCTTATGGCTTGGGTGTAGAAGCTGTTTAGAAGCCTCTTGGGACCTAGACTTGGCGCTCTGGTACAGCTTGCTGTGTGGTATTAGAGAGAACAGTCTATGATTGGGGTGGCTGGAGTCTTTGACAAATTTTAGGGCCTTCCTCTGACACCGCTTGGTATAGAAGTCCTGGATGGCAGGAAGCTTGGCCCCGGTGATGTACTGGCCTGTACGCATTAGCCTCTGTATTACCTCAATTAACTCGACAAACCTGTAGCCCCGCACACTGACTCAGTACTGGTACCCCCTGTATATGGCCTAGTTATTGTTATTTTATTGTTGCTCTTTTATTTTTTACTTTAGTTCATAAAGTAAATATTTGTATTAACTCTTATTTTTCTTAAAACTGCACTGTTGGTCATGTGAAGTTGCTTGTGAAACTTCCTCCCTCTCTCTCTTCCTCTCTCTCTCCTGCTCTCCTTCCCTCTCCCCTCTTCCCTTGGGCTATAGGGCTGAAGGCGCTGTTCTTTGAGAAGAGCAGGAATGTTGCAGAGCTGCGCAGAACAGAGGAGAGCAGAGTTAGAAAGCACAGACACCCCCAGGTCCGTTTCTGTCATTCTACGCTGAGGTTAGACAAGCTGTAGGCTCATCTCTTCCCCTTCCCAGATGCCAAAGACAGCTCTTAGCTCTTAGCGCTAACAAGCTATGGCTTTTGTCCAATGGCAACACACATTATTGCTGGCCCCAAAAACATTTACCCTTGTTCTCTTGAAACTCACTGGTTTACAATGAAAAGAGCACAGTCAGGGCAGCTCTGACTTGAGGGTAAAATGACAACTAGGTACAACACATAGGATTAAATAGCTGGCACAGACTCCTGAGGTAACTCATCAAGAACTGTCGTCTTATCGTAAAGAATATCACCTACGAGATGTTGTTATGTTGTAATCACATACTCATATCCTGCCACAGGATCCAGTTTAACCCAGTTGTTTTACAACCAACGACACAGTGTAAAAGTACAACCATGTGTCTGTCTGGGAACAACATGCTATCTGTAAAGACGCCATTCAATGCTAAACCTACCAGTGGAGGCTGTTGATGGGAGGACGGCTCATAATAATGGCTGGAAAGGAGTAAATGGAATGACATCAAAAACATGAAAACCATGTGTTTGATGTATTTTTTACCATTCCACCTATTCCGCCCCAGCCATTGCCACGAGACTGTCCTCCCCAATTAATGTGCCACCAACCTCCTGTGGAACCTACTATAGTCAGAACGTGGTCCAGAAGACCACATAGGTCATTCCAATAAAGAACATTACATCAAGAGAGCGACAGGCCAACCAATTAATCTATCACTACCAATATGAATGAAAAGCTTGCATGAAGGGCAATAAGTGGGATGTATATTTGAAGTGAAATATTGATACAGTTCAGATCAGTGGGGAGGAAAGTGTCAGGAAGAATCCTAAACTCTACGTGAATAATAATGAACCCTCTCCTCTCCTGTCTGTGCCTGGAGACTCTATTAGCCACTACTATGAGTGCCATGATGCACACACACACTAATTAACTAAGTTTCCCAAACGAACCACTGCGCAGGAATAAGTGCATCTGGGAGCCCGTTCAAAGCAGGGACGGCACAACGGCGTCAGGCGTGCCAGCCAACCACCCAAACGGGAATGCAAATGGACCGGATGCGCGTTTGCCAAAATCCATCACGCAGAAAGAGAGAGAAAGGAGTGTGTGTGTGTGTTCAGCATTAAGATTGGTAAAGGCACATTGCCAAATCTACAGCACAAGGTGTTGGTCCATAGCCAGCCAGACAGACAGACAGACAGAGAGACAGAGAGAGAGAGAGACAGGTGGGGGTGCTAGTCCCTCAATGTAATACAATATTTGACCTTTTAGTCCGAGTGTAGGTGAGGTTCGTGACTGTAGGTGCAGCAGGGGGATTGGGCCAATAATGAGCATGATCAATGCAGCACCACTGAATTCTATTCTCTGGGACACAGAGGATCGATGAGAGTTATAAAACCTCCTGCATGACAGCACATGCATAATCCCCAGGAGCAGACACATAGCAGGCTGCTGCGGTGGCCAGGGGGACAGGGACCACTGAAGACACAGCCTAAGGGACCACTGTTGCAGGACTGGACTGGCCGGCACAGCCCACGGGACCAAAACAACCACAATGATGATGACGATCTGCTGATTACAGACGGCAATGCTCTTTTCACCACTGCTGCCAGTGTTTGAAATATGGTGAACAAAGGGAGAGCAGTATAGGGTTGAGGGACAGCTCTGCAGGACCCTTCTGGGGCGGCAGGGTAGCCTAGTGGTTAGAGCGTTGGACTAGTATCCGGAAGGTTGCAAGTTCAAATCCCCAAGCTGACAAGGTACAAATCTGTTGTTCTGCCCCTGAACAGGCAGTTAACCCACTGTTCCTAGGCTGTCATTGAAAATAAGAATTTGTTCTTAACTGACTTGCCTAGTTAAATAAAGGTAAAATAAAAAATTTGTTTAAAAAAAAAACTTCTGCTACAGGACAGGTCATACACAGCCTAGGGGACCATAGGCTACTACTGCTGTAAAGGACTGGAGACAAAGCCATGGGGACAGCTCTGCTCTCAATATAAACCAGCCCAAATGACGAGTGCGTCCTGGTTACCGACTGCAGAGGTCTTTTCAATGACTGCTGTCAATGTTCACCAGAGGTTTGAACTATGGAGAAAACAGGGAGAGCAATATGGACATCATCACTGCACACGCTGGCCGGGTGACTTAAAGGTCAAGGCCTTAGAATCTGAAGAAATGTCAAAGTGTTTATGAGGGACTGATGCCAAGTGGACAGATTGGCATCACTGTCGGTTTGACTCCCCAGCTATGTGCCAGACTAGGACTGAGAGAGCAAAGAAGTGTGGGAGGTCTAGATCTCTAAGATCTTATCTCTTAGAACATTCTCATCATGGAGGCTACGGTGCAAGGGCAAGGTGGTGCCACAAAGATGGCATGGGAAGACCAATTGGCATGTCCGTCTGTCTCTCGGCTGTGTTTTGTTGACTAGACATCAAGTCATGTTTGATATTGTTTAGACAGGTGCCAGGTTATAAAGGTGGACCATCAAAGATGGTGTGTTGTTGTTGGATTGGTCTCTTTTTTCAGATGCCAACGCCTCTTCACCTCTTAGAGCAGTAAAAACACTGAGCTTCTGTCCCGGGAGTTGCTACAGGGGGATGACCTGAGAGAGCTGCAGAGCATGGTAGCATACTCCAGGGCATCAGTCCCACTACCCACCGTCGGCATTATAACCACCACCTACCATTCTCCTCCCTGAGGCAGAGGCAGCCATATTTAGGGTTTAGCAAGGGTAAGATGATAAGCCGTCTCAGTGTAATTTAACAGCATATCATGAGCTGGGTGTATTTCCACTGAATTAGCTTTATTGTCAAAGCTGTGATCATCAGCTAAATGTAAAAGGCAAAAACGTAGCTGCCGTCATCTTAGAATGAAACTAAAAATGTTCATTATGACCATACAGAGGACATTCAATTTAAAAAGTACTTCAAGGATTTCAGATAATATCCTCCTGGGGTTGCTTGGCTGAGCTGCTAAGAGGGAGTTACAATGAGTTACAGAAGATGTTCTTTACTCCAAAGAAGGCGGCAGGGTTGCTCATTTATGCAGGTCTGGAGTTGAATTATTAGGCCTGCATCCCAAATGGCACCATATAGTGCACTACTTTTGTCCAGACCCAAATAGGCCCAGCTCAAAAGTAGTGCACTATAAAGGGAATAGGGTGCCATTTGGGACAAAAGCCTAGGCCAGGGTAGAGTTCCCTGAAGCCGTTTGATAAGCTTTTGATCTCGTCCACTTCTAATATCTTTCCTTCACGCTTAGAACAAGGAGAAAAAGACCAGAGCCCTATGGGCCTGTAGTGCACAATGTAGGAAGTAGGGTGCCATTTGGGACAACAGAGAAGAAGAGAGAACCAATATCCAGCTCAAGTGTGATGTAGTCAAACTGCAATACTCTGTCTACAGAAATTGACACATCTTGCCTGTGGTGTTATGTACTGTATGTGGGCACACTGGGTAGTTCAAAGCTTACAAAGCTTACACTTGCTTTGGGACAGTAAACCTTTATCCAACTGAACAAAACTGGTTTTACAATTCAGAACAGTATTTTCCCTTCAAAAGGAAGCAGGAGAAAGGCCATTAAGAATGTCAACTGTCATGATCATACATTATTCCGATCACCCCCTAAAACACCCCAATCATTTCTCCTCTGTCAAGGGTAGACCTGGTGGGCTTATACCCAGAAGAGAGACCCCCTATGTGGGAATAGGACTGGGCACACTCCCATATGAAGGTCCATTGAAATCAATGTGTTAGGGTGGGCACTGGACTGGGAACACTCCCATCTGTGTGTCCATTGAAATGCATGTGATGTGTGTAGACGGACAGACTGCAGAGAGTGGTAATGATCATTCCTATCCAAACAGCCGCAGGCGGGCAGAGGACCATTCACACCATGCAGAGAATTTAGATCCTCACCCACTGAGAGAAGAGAGATGGAGGGAGGGGGGGGATCATAGATGAAACACACAACTCTCTCCCTTAGAGGAGAAAGAGAGGAGTAGGGAGGAAGAGAAGGAAGAGTGGGTGTAAAGGAATCCCTTTTCTAGATAGAACGTGATGGTTCCATGATGCCATGGTTCCGTAGTTCCATGGCCAGGAAGAGAACCCCACAATGGCCACCCAGTCCCAGCCTGCCTCCACCTACAGAGGGTTGAGTATGGTAAGTGTGATTTCACCATATGGTGTTGACTAATGAGGACAAGCCCAGGTACTGGGGATATCAGTATTCCTCACCTCACTTCCTCTCCTGGCAGGAAGACCCCTGCTCACCCCTCTACTCATCTATAATTCACAGCCTGGTTCTGGCTCACTTTGTAAAGAAAGTATATGTCCCAAATGTCACCCTGTTCCCTTACTTAGTGCACTTCTTTTGACCACAATCATATTGGCTATGGTCAAACGTACTGCACTACATAGGGAATAGGGTGACATTTGTAACTCACACACTCTTTGTAAGAAAATCTCCTTGAATCAGCCAGCCAGGCTTGGGAGTTAGTAGCCATTTTGTGGAAGACTGAGTGTGTGTGTGTGTGTGTGTGTGTGTGTGTGTGTGTGTGTGTGTGTGTGTGTGTGTGTGTGTGTGTGTGTGTGTGTGTGTGTGTGTGTGTGTGTGTGTGTGTGTGTGTGTGTGTGTGTGTGTGTGTGTGTGTGTGTGTGTGTGTGTGTGTGCATCCGTGAGTGCATGTGAGCGTTTCCAGGCTGGGGAGTGACTAGCTGTGTTACTGTAGCCGTCAAAGCTCTAATTATCAGACAGGAGATACTCAAGGTATTAGGATTCTGGAGCATCTCTATTCTTATTTATTTCTGATTATATTTTGTTATCGATTGATATACAGCCTGTATGAATTCTAGCTACTTCTGAAACACATATTGTGCTCTAGAAACCAATATGTAAACCTGTAAATACATGCGTTTATTATATTTGTGGAATATTAGGTTTTTACATTATATACTGTAAAAACAGTGTTGTCCTATTGAGATGCATTACATAAAAAATTGTACACTGTCTCTTTTACTCTTTTTCTTCTCCTCTCCTCTCCTCTCCTCCCAGTTGGTGAGTTCACTTCCAGGTGAGAGGGGGTCAGTTCCCTGGCCTCCTTCTTGCCCCCAAGGCCTTTCCTCTCCCTTTCATCTTCAAGTACGCCCTGGCGTTATCAGCCTCTGCTTGTTAGTACTACCTTTGATTGAAGAAATATATTCACTGTTGTAGTCATGCTTTTACCTGATATTTTAACATAATAAAGCAACCTCACCGACAATACAGCAGCACAACACGGCATTCCAACAAAGACACAGATGATGCCGGTTGCTGAAAGAGGCACTCAGGATAGTAAATTGTACTCGTTGGCATCAGGTTCTTCAGAGCTCTATGGTTCACAATGAGGATCAAACACACAGAGACTGTCATTCTTATCTCCTGACCCTGTTAATGGTCCTTTCTTGTATATTTCCAACCAAATAAAACTAAATGATCATGTTTCTCCCAAAGCTGTAATGAGAAGCCAGTCATGACCCAGGACTTATCTCTTAACCCTGATAAAGTGACAGCCAAAAAGATACTGTGTGAACTTTTCAAACGAACAACCGTAACGAATGCAAGTAGCCAGGGCTCTACATTAGAAATGTTCATTGGTAGAACTAGTGCTCCCAACTTTAAAAAGTTAGGAGCAAAACATAACATTTAGGAGCACCATATTTATAATTTTATTTTGTTATCAATTGAGATACAGCCTGTATGAATTCTAGCTACTTCTGAAACACATATTGTGCTCTAGAAACCAATATGTAAACCTGTAAATACATGTGTTCATTATATTTGTGGAATATTAGGTTTTTACATTTTATACTGTAAAAACAGTGTTGTCCCATTGAGATGCATTACATCAAAGAAATTGTACACTGTCTCTTTAAGAGCGTCAAGAGTACATTTAGTCACTGTACAGTCATGGCCAAAAGTTTTGAGAATGACACAAATATACATTTTCACAAAGTCTGCTGCCTCAGTTTGTATGATGGCAATTTGCATATGCTCCAGAATGTTATGAAGAGTGATCAGATTAATTGCAATTAATTGCAAAGTCCCTCATTGCCATGCAAATAAAACTGAATCCCCCAAAAACATTTCCCCTGTATTTCAGCCCTGCCACAAAAGGACCAGCTGACATCCTGTCAGTGATTCTCTCGTTAACACAGGTGTGAGTGTTGACGAGGACAAGGCTGGAGATCACTCTGTCATGCTGATTGAGTTCGAATAACAGACTGGAAGCTTCAAAAGGAGGGTGGTGCTTGGAATCATTGTTCTTCCTCTGTCAACCATGGCTAACTGCAAGGAAACAAGTGCCGTCATCATTGCTTTGCACAAAAAGGGCTTCACAGGCAAGGATATTGCTGCCAGTAAGATTGCACCTAAATCAACCATTTAATCGGATCACCAAGAGCTTCAGGGCGCCCAAGAAAGTCCAGCAAGCACCAGGACCATGTCCTAAATTTGATTCAGCTGCGGGATCGGGGCACCACCAGTACAGATCTTGCTCAGGATTGGCAGCAGGCAGGTGTGAGTGCATCTGCACGCACAGTGAGGTAAAGACTTTTGGAGGATGGCCTGGTGTCAAGAAGGGCAGCAAAGAAGCCACTTCTCTCCAGGAAAAACATCAGGAATAGACTGATATTTTGCAAAAGGTACAGGGATTGGACTGCTGAGGACTGGGGTAAAGTCATTTTCTCTGATGAATCCCCTTTCTGATAATTTGGGGCATCCAGAAAAAAGCTTGTCCGGAGAAGACAAGGTGAGCGCTACCATCAGTCCTGTGTCATGCCAACAGTAAAGCATCCTGAGACCATTCATGTGTGGGGCTGCTTCTCGGCCAAGGGAATGGGCTCACTCACAATTTTGCCTAAGAACACAGCCATGAATAAAGAATGGTACCAACACATCCTCCAAGAGCAACTTCTCCCAACCATCCAGGAACATTTTGGTGACGAACAATATTTTTTCCAGCATAATGGAGCATCTTGCCATAAGGCAAACGTGATAACTAAGTGGCTCGGGGAACAAAACATCTATATTTTGGGTTCATGGCCAGTCAACTCCCCAGACCTTAATCCCATTGAGAACTTGTGGTCAATCCTCAAGAGGCGGGTAGACAAACAAAAACGTACAAAATCTGACAAACTCCAAGCATTGATTATGCAAGAATGGGCTGCCATCAGTCAGGCTGTAGCCCAGAAGTTAATTGACAGCATGCCAGGGCGGATTGCAGAGGTCTTGAAAAAGAAGGGTCAACACTGCAAATATTGACTCTTTGCATCAACGTCATGTAATTGTCAATAAAAGCCGTTGACACTTATGAAATGCTTGTAATTATACTTCAGTATTCCATCTGACAAAAATATTTAAAGACACTGAAGCAGCAAACTCCATGAAAAGTAATATTTGTGTCATTCTCAAAACCATTGGCCACGACTGTACAGCCATAACGCTCCATCATATATTTGATCAAATATGCCACAAACTCAGGGAACACAGAAGTTGCTTTCCTCTCCATCATACTCCTCACCCCATCCACGCTTCTCCTTTACACTTCACAAGGTGAAACTGAAACAGTACCTCTCCCACACCACACAGAGCCTTCACGCCCCAGGCACCCAAATGCCAGGTATAAAACATTTCAATCTCCTCCATAAATAACTTGATGAATAAATGCATAAATTAGATTGTTCGTTAGACATTTATGAAATAATTACATGGCAGTCAGAGTGTTGGGCTCAGTGTACGTGTGTGTGTGTATACTTGCGTGCATGCGCATGTTTGGCAGCGGGATGGTGACAGCTAACAGCTAACCCAACCATGACTCTCCTCATCAATCTTAATGAGACAGGAATCACCACCAGACTCAGCAATGGGACACAGCAGGCCCTGTATTCACAAAGCCTCTCAAAGTAGGAGTGCTGATCAGAATGAACAAGAGGGGGGGCTGATCCTGGATCAGCACTCAGGACACAACCAGAGGTCAGAGCCAAAGAGAGAGTTTGGGATTGTCTCTACCACAGCGAAGTATCTAGGTTAAACAGTACATGATAAAGGCAAGCTGTGTGTACAGTATAGGAGTAAAATGCTATGACAACCGTCTCCACACACAAGTAGTTCACATGTCATTGTTTGTATCACTAACAACGTGTCTGGTTGTTTTACTCACCGTGTCTCACACTCATCTCACTTTGAGCAGATCGGTTTCTACCTTTTAGTTCACCTCATTGGTCTTATGGGACAATGCAAGGGGTAAGGCATATTCATTTGACTCGTGCTTCACATGGTCTGATTGGTCCTACTGAGATAGGGGTAGGGTAGTACAATTTCACTCAAGCCTCACGCTCATGTCACTGTGAGCAGACGGGTTTCCAGAAAGGACTGTCATGCACACACACACACACACACACACACACACACACACACACACACACACACACACACACACACACACACACACACACACACACCCTCCCACCCACCCACACCCAGGAGGCTTGTCTATGGTGCATGTAACACACTGTGTAACACACGTCCTTGGGAGTTAATCGCTTTCAACTGAAGCAGGTTGACATTGTTCAAATTAAATGAGGCAATTAAAGAGTGAATAAGCCGGCGTAGAGCTTTGATAATTGTGGCCTGATACACCAGCAGCTATTATAATGGCTGGGTTAGTGATGTTCCACAACACAGCTATGTGGGATACTGGGGTGTGTGTGCGCGTGTGTGTGTGTTCCTACCTGCATACATGTGTGTGCGTGGTTTCAATATGCTCAATATGTCACATTGTAAGCCATAAGAGTGTGTGTGAGAGGCGGTGAGGGGCAGCCTGGCAGAAAATTGTGCTGGTCGGCCATTTTCCCTCTCTCTCATGCTCTCATCCTTTCAATGTATAGGCCATGAAGCCTTTCTCATTGGCTCAGTGTGGAGCAGAGTTAACAGGCCTTGTCCTACACCTGCAGAACGGGAGGGGGGGGGGGGGGGGGGGGTAGACATTGAGGAGACAAATATATGTTATACATATACAGTGGGGAGAACAAGTATTTGATAACCTGCAAAATCGGCAGTGTTTCCTACTTACAAAGCTTGTAGAGGTCTGTCATTTTTATCATAGGTACACTTCAACTGTGAGAGACGGAATCTAAAACAAAAATCCAGAAAATCCCATTGTATGATTTTTAAGTCATTCATTTGCATTTTATTGCATGACATAAGTATTTGATCACCTACCAACCAGTAAGAATTCCGGTTCTCACAGACCTGTTCGTTTTTCTTTAAGAAGCCCTCCTGTTCTCCTCTCATTACCTGTATTAACTGCACCTGTTTGAACTTGTTACCTGTATAAAAGACACCTGTCCACACACTCAATCAAACAGACTCCAACCTCTCCACAATGGCCAAGACCAGAGAGCTGTGTAAGGACATCAGGGTTAAAATTGCAGACCTGCACAAGGCTGGGATGGGCTACAGGATAATAGGCAAGCAGCTTGGTGAGAAGGCAACAACTGTTGGCGCAATTATTAGAAAATGGAAGAAGTTCAAGATGATGGTCAATCACCCTCGGTCTGGGACTCCATGCAAGATCTCACCACGTGGGGCATCAATGATCCTGAGGAAGGTGAGGGATCAGCCCAGAACTACACGGCAGGACCTGGTCAATGACCTGAAGAGAGCTGGGACCACAGTCTCAAAGAAAACCATGAGTAACATACTACGCCATCATGGATTAAAATCCTGCAGCGCACGCAAGGTCCCCCTGCTCAAGCCAGAGCATGTCCAGGCCAGTCTGACGTTTGCCAATGACCATCTGGATGATCCAGAGGAGGTTTGGGAGAAGGTCATGTGGTCTGCTGAGATAAGAATAGAGCTTTTTGTTCTAAACTCCATTCGCCGTGTTTGGAGAAAGAAGTACAACCCCAAGAACACCATCCCAACCGTGAAGCATGGAGGTGGAAACATCATTCTTTGGGGATGCTTTTCTGCAAAGGGGACAGGACGACTGCATCGTATTGAGGGGAGGATGGATGGGGCCATGTATCGCGAGATCTTGGCCAACAACCTCCTTCCCTCAGTAAGAGCCTTGAAGATGGGTCGTGGGGGGGTCTTCCAGCATGACAACGACCCGAAACACACAGCCAGGGCAACTAAGGAGTGGCTCCCTAAGAAGCATCTCAAGGTCCTGGAGTGGCCTAGCCAATCTCCAGACATCAAACCAATAGAAAATCTTTGGAGGGAGCTGAAAGTCCATATTGCCCAGAGACAGCCCCGAAACCTCAAGGATCTGGAGAAGGTCTGTGTGGAGGAGTGGGCCACAATTCCTCCTGCAGTGTGTGCAAACTTGGTCAAGAACTACAGGAAACGTATGACCTCTGTAATTGCAAACAAAGGTTTCTGTACCAAATATTAAGTTCTGCTTTTCTTATATATCAAATACTTATGTCATGCAATAAAATGCAAATTTATTTTTGTTTTAGATTCAGTCTCTCACAGTTGAAGTGTACCTATGATAAAAACGACAGACCTCTACATGCTTTGTAAGTAGGAAAACCTGCAAAATCGGCAGTGTATCAAATACTTGTTCTCCCCACTGTATATTTTGAGGGAATATTTGAGGAGTATAGCACAGCAAATTTCTAGATGTTTGGATATGTTAGATTTTTGCTGCAAGGAGAAAAACACAGAACAAAACCACACACAAACACATCACACACACACACACACACACACACACACACACACACACGGCAGGTAGCCTAACATTTAGAACGTTGGACCTGTAACCGAAAGGTTGCTGGTTCGAATGACAGAGCCGACAAAGTGAAAAATCTGTGGATGTGAGCAAGGCACTTAACCCTAATTTGCTCCAGGGGCGCCGTACTAGTATGGCTGACCCTGTAAAACAACACATTTCTCTTTAACCACACACATGAACACCACAGACACACACCTCGCCTGTGAGGAGACAAACATACCACACATTTCGTCACACATCCAGAAGATAACAACACCCTAGTAAAAACATGTAACACATAACCAAAAAGAGGAACACAGCACAACATACTCCAGCCGCCTCGCCTCTACAGGTCAGACCTGTTTCCTGACACGGTGCTTAGCTTATGTAACTGCACCATCAACATCAAGCAGGGCCCGGAAGGCCAAATAGAGTCACTTAGACTGAGCTGCAAAGAGTGAGAGAGAGAGAGAAACGCTGACGAAGAGAGATAAACTTTTTCACTTTTCCTCGCTTCTCTTCTCCCTTCCTCCATCCTCTCCTTCCTCTCCCTCCATTCCTCCCTCTTAATACCCCTTTTTCATCCTCATCTCATCTTGTCTGCCTGTGTAGTAGTGTGGTCTCTGTGACCTGTGGCATATTTTTCTGTGTATGTGTTTCAATCACTCCATTGTAGTTCTGGGGACAAATGGAATCCAATCACTCTGCCTGCGGCCTCGACTGACAGTCAGCATCTCCCCCTGACGGCAGTATGTTTGTGTGTGTGTGTGTGTGTGCCTATGTGCGTATGTGTGTGATGTGTGTGTGTGTGTGACTGCCTGACTCACTGCAGCAGCAGCTATCTCCTGTTTGGTTAATTATCAATGATGTCTAATAGTGTGTGGTGGTCTGGTCAAAAGTGTAGTAGAGTTAAGAGACAGCACTGGGCTAAGACAAGAGATGATGTGGCTGCTACATTAGATACTGAGTGCACACAACTAAAGTATCAAAGAAATACCTTGACTAGCCATGCACGTGAACACACACATGCAGACACACATAAACGTGTGCGTGCATACAGTACCAGTCAAAAGTTTGGACACACCTACTCATTCAAGGGTTTTTCTATATGTTTACTATTTTCTACATTGTAGAATAATAGTGAAGACATCAAAACTATGAAATAACACACATGGAATCATGTAGTAAGCAAAAAAAGTGTTCAACAAATCAAAATATATTTTATATTTGAGATCCTACAAATAGCCACCCTTTGCCTTGATGACAGTTTTGCACACTCTTGGCATTCTCTCAACCAGCAGCTTCATGAGGTAGTCACCTGGAATGCATTTCAATTAACAGGTGTGCCTTAAAAGTTAATTTGTTGGAATTTCTTTCGTTCTTAATGCATTTGAGCAAATCAGTTGTGCTGTGACAGGGTAAGGGTGGTATACAGAAGGTAAAAGACCAAGTCCATATTATGGCTAGATCAGCTCAAATAAGCTAAGAGAAACGACAGTCTATCATTACTTTAAGACATAAAAGTCAGTCTATATGGAAAGTTTCAAAAACCATCAAGCACTACGATGAAACTGGCTCTCATGAGGACCGACACAGGAAAGGAAGACCCAGAGTTACCTCTGTTGCACATGTTCATTAGAGTTAACTGCACATCAGATTGCAACCCAAATAAATGTTTTACAGAGTTCAAGTAACAAACACATCTCAACATCAACTGCTCAGAGTAAACTGTGTAAATCAGGCCTTGGTGGTCGAATTGCTGCAAATAAACCACTCCAATAAGAAGAAGACACTTTCTTGGGCAAAGAAACACGAGCAATGGACATTATACCGGAGGTAATCTGTCCTTTGGTCTGATGAGTAGAAATGTGAGATTTTTGATTCCAACCGCCGTGTCTTTGTGAGATGCAGAGTAGGTGAATTTACGATCTCTGCATGTGTGGATCCAACCGTGAAGCATGGAGGAGAAGGTGTGATGGTGTGGGGGTGCTTTGCTGGTGACACTGTCAGTGATTTATATAGAGTTCAAGGCACACTTAACCAGCATGGCTACCACAGCATTCTGCAGAGATACGTCATCCCATTTGTTTTTCAACAGGACAATGACCCAACACACCTCCTGGCTGTGTAAGGGCTATTTGACCAAGAAGGAGAGTGATGGAGTACTGCATCAGATGATCTGGCCTCCACAATCACCAGACCTCAATCCAATTGAGATGGGTTCGGATGAGTTGGAGAGCAGAGTGAAGGAAAAGCAGCCAACAAGTGCTCAGCATTTCTGGGAACTCCAAGACTGTTGGAAAAGCATTCCAGGTGACTACCTCATGAAACTCGCTGAGAGAATGCCAAGAGTGTGGAATGCTGGGTGGCTACTTTGAAGAATCTAAAATATACAATATATTTTGATTTGTTTAACACTTTTTTGGTTACGACATGATTCCATAGCAAATCAAATCAAAGTTTATTTGTCACATGCGCCGAATTCAACATTGAAATGCTTACTTACAGGCCCTAACCAACAGCGCAATTTTAAAGTCAAAAATAGGTATTAGGTGAACAAAAGATAAGTAAAGAAATAAAAAAACAACAGCAAAAAGACAGTGAAAAATAACAGTAGCGAGGCTATATACAGGCACCGGTTAGTCGGGCTAAATGAGGTAGTATGTACATGTAGGTACGTTTACAGTGACTTTGCATATATGATAAACAGAGAGTAGCAGTAGCGTAAAAGAGGGGTTGGCAGATGGTGGGTGGTGGGACACAATGTAGATAGTCTGGGTTACCAATGTGCGGGGGGCACCAGTTAGTCGGGGTAATTGAGGTAGTATATACATGAATGTATAGTTAAAGTTACTATGCATACATGATAAACAGAGAGCAGCAGAAGCATAAAAGAGTGGTTGGGGGACACACACACACATACACAATGCAAATAGTCTGGGTAGCCATTTGATTACCTGTTGGTGTCTTATGGCTTGGGGGTAAAAGCTGTTGAGAAGATGTTTTGTCCTAGACTTGGTGCTCTGATACCGCTTTCCATGCGGTAATAGAGAGAAGAGTCTATGACTGGGGTCTTTGACAATTTTTAGGGCCTTCTGACACCGCCTGGTGTAGAGGTCCTGGATGGCAGGCTGCTTAGCCCCAGTGATGTACTGGGCCGTATGCACTAACCTCTGTAGTTCCTTGTGGTCGGAGGCCAAGCAGTTGCCGAACTAGGCAGTGATGCAACCAGTCATGCTCTCGATGTTGCAGCTGTAGAAGCTTTTGAGGATCTGAGGACCCATGCCAAATCTTTTTAGTTTCCTGGGGGGGAATAGGCTTTGTCGTGCCCTCTTCATGACTGTCTTGGTGTGTTTGGACCATTCTAGTTTGTTGGTGATGTGGACACCAAGGAACTTGAAGCTCTCAACCTGCTCCACTACAGCCCCGTCGATGAGAATTAGGGCATGCTCGGTCCTCCTTTTCCTGTAGTCCACAATCATCTCATTAGTCTTGGTTACGTTGAGGGATAGGTTGTTATTCTTGCACCACACGGCCAGATCGCAAACTTAATGATGGTGTTGGAGTCATGCCTGGTCATGCAGACGTGGGTGAACAGGGAGTACAGGAGGGGACTGAGCACGCAGCCCTGAGGGGCTCCAGTATTGAGGATCAGCGGGACAGATGTGTTGCTACCTACCCTCACCACCTTGGGGCGGCCTGTCAGGAAGTCCAGGATCCAGTTCCATAGGGAGGTGTTTAGTCCCAGGATCCTTAGCTTAGTGATGAGCTTTGAGGGTATTATGGTGTTGAACGCTGAGCTACAGTCAATGAATAGCATTCTCACGTAGGTGTTCCTTTTGTCCAGGTGGGAAAGGGCAGTGTGGAGTGCAATAGAGATTGCATCATTTGTGAATCTGTTTGGGTGGTATGCAAATTGCAATGGGTCTAGGGTTTTGATGTGAGCCATTACCAGCCTTTCAAAGCACTTCATGGGTACGGACGTGAGTGCTACGGGTCTGTAGTTACTGAGGCAGGTTGACTTTGTGTTCTTGGGCAAAGGGACTATGGTGGTCTGCTTGAAACATGTTGGTATTACAGACTCAATCAGGGACATGTGTAAAATGTCAGTGAAGACACTTGCCAGTTGGTCAGCACATGCCTGGAGCACACGTCCTGGTAATCCATCTGGCCCTGCGGCCTTGTAAATGTTGAGCTGTTTAAAGGTCTTACTCACGTTGGTTATGGAGAGCGTGATCACACAGTTGTCAAGACCAGCTGATGCTCTCATGCATGCCTCAGTGTTGCTTGTGTCACTGGGCAGCTCGCGGCTGTGCTTCCCTTTGTAGTCTGTAATAGTTTGCAAGCCCTGCCACATAATACGAGCGTCAGAGCCAGTGTAGTACAATTCAATCTTAGCCCCATATTGGTGCTTTGCCTGTTTGATGGTTCATCAGAGGGCATAGCAGTATTTCTTATCAGTTTCCGGGTTAGAGTCCCGCACCTTGAAAGCGGCAGCTCTACCCTTCAGCTCAATGCGAATGTTGCCTGTAATCCATGGCTTCTGGTTAGGGTATGTAAGTATAGTCACTGTGGGGACAACGTCCTCGATGCAATTATTGATAAAGCCAGTGACTGATGTGGTGTATTCCTCAATGCAATCGGAAGAATCCTGTAACATGTTTTAGTCTATGATAGCAAAACAGTCCTGTAGTTTAGCATCTGCTTCATCTTACCACTTTTTTATAGACCGAGTCACTTGTGCTTTCTGCTTTAATTTTTGCTTGTAAGCAGGATTCCGGAGGATAGAATTGTGGTCAGATTTACCAAATGGAGGGCGATGGAGAGCTTTGTACGCCTCTTTGTGTGGCGTATAGGTGATCTAGAATGTTGTCCCCTCTGGTTGCGCATTTAAAATGTTGATAGAGATTAGGTAAAACTGATTTAAGTTTCCCTGCATTAAAGTCTCCAGCCACTAGGGGCGCCACCTCTGGGTGATCGGTTTCCTGTTTGCTTATTTCCTTATACAGCTGACTGAGTGCGGTCTAAGTGCCAGCATCTGTCTGTGGTGGTAAATAAACAGCCACGAAAAGTATAGATGAAAGCTCTCTTGGCAAATAGCGTGGTCTACAGATTATTATAAAATACTCTACTTCAGGCGAGAAAAATCTAGAGACTTCCTTAGATTTCGTGCAGCAGCTGTTGTTCACCAATATGCACAGACCGCCCCCCATCGTCTTCCCGGATTGTGCTGTTCTATCTAGCCAGTGCAGCGTATATCCTGCTAGATGAATATCCATGTCATCATTCATCCATGATTCCTGAAACATAAGATGATACAGTTTTTGATGTCCATTGGTTGGATATTCGTAATCGAACCTCGTCTAATTTATTGTCCAATGATTGTAAGTTGGCGAGTAATATTGACGGTAATGGCATTATTCCCACTCGCCTTCTGCGGATCCTTATGAGGCACCCCACTCTGTGTCCTCTGTACCTGCGTCTCTTTCTCTTGCCAGTAACGGGGATGTTGGCCTTGTCGGGTGTTAGTAGTACATCCCGTGCGTCCTGCTTGTTGAAGAAAAAAATCTCTGTCTAATCCGAGGTGAGTGATCGCTGTCCTGATACTCAGAAGCTCTTTTTGCCGTAAGATACGGTGGTAGAAACATTATGTACAACATTTGTTACAGATAACGCAAAAAAAAACAGCATAATTGTTTAGGCGCCTGTAAAACTGCTGCCATTTCTTCCGACACCATTTTATATGTGTTATTTCATAGTGTTGATGTCTTCACTATTAGAAAACAGTAAAGATAAAGAAAAACCCTTGAATGAGTAGGTGTCCAAACTTTTGACTGGTACCATACACACACACACACACACACACACACACACACACACACACACACACACACACACACACACACACACACACACACACACACACACACACACACACACACACACACACACACACAGGGGCAGAGCCCTCTTCATTAGTGCAGTAATTCAACATTTGAAAGGGAAACACTGGCCTTTGATAAGAAACTTCAATGCTGTTTAAAGCTTTGATATGAGACCCCTCCTCTCATCTTCCCATTAATTCAAGCTCAGCCTAGCAGCCCAGCCCAGCCTGAGACGTCTTGTAAACTAGATAGATGGGGAGGGGTGAAGGTCCTGTTCCATACTATATCAGAGGTAAAACACTATTAATGTCACAGCTAAAACAGGAGGAGGAGGACAGTGGCAGGCCAAGGAGGGGGTCTCATCATCATAAAGAGGGGCAGGAAAGGAGGCACGAGGCATGGGGCGAGATGAAGGGGAGCGAGACAGAGACAGACATAGAAAGAGAGGAGCGGACAGAAAAGGAGAGTGAGAGAGAGAGAGAGACCCCGCTGGAGGCTCCTGGCTTCAATGTGACCCCCATTAGAAGCTCCTCAGGCAGTCAAGTATGAAATGATGACTAGGGCTGACAAGCTGGCAGTATATGGAATTTAGCCTGGCATGGGCCTCGACACCCTCTCTCTGTCCACCCTGGCTGCTGCCAGAACAGACAGAGCCTGCTGCTGCAGGCCTCTGGGGAGACACCGACTGCCCACCGACACCGTGTGTCGTATCATGCGGTGTGTGTGTCCTACCGTGTGTGTGTGTGACGTACCGCCGCAGCACGTAGCAGAGGCCTAATGGAGAGTAATGAGCAGTGACTCCCAGCATGCTGCTGTATCCTCAGGCTCCCCTCATCTCCTCATCAATCCCCCTCTCTCCCCTTCTATCCTCGCATCATCTGCGCTTCTCTTCCCTGTTCTCCTCCCTTCCTCCCCTGTCCTCTTCTCTCCTGTCTGATGCTTTTCTATAACCGCTCTCATCTTTCCAATTGCCCTCTCTCTCTCTTTCTCTTCTATCTTTTCTCCTCCCTTCTCTCTCTCTCTTTCTCTTCTATCTTTTCTCCTCCCTTCTCTCTCTCTCTTTCTCTTCTATCTTTTCTCCTCCCTTCTCTCTCCTCTCTTTCTCCCCTCCTCTGCTTTTGTATGTCCCACGCTTCTCTATACCACCTCTCCTCCCCTCCTCTCCCCTCCCCAATGATCCGACAGCCACTGTGTCTAAATCTGGGCGTGTTCGCTTACCGCCACCACAAATCCGTCTTGGGACATTGGGTTTCTGTAAGAGAAGTGCCTTGTATGTGAGAGCATGTTGCTAATGTGCATAAGGACCTTGGAGAAAGCATGCTGCATTCACCTCACAGATACACCTCTTTCCTCTAGGTGACAAGGTATAGAGGAGCAGACCTGGGTTCAAGTACTATTTGAAATATTTCAAATACATTGAGCATTTGCTTTAACCTGCCTGCAATGCCAGATGGGCAGGGTTTCAGGATTTTTCTATTGGTCCATTAAGCCAGGTAAGCTCAATCAAGACAGCTAAAGATTTGTAATTGATTTTAAATTGTACATGAACCCAGGTCTGGAGAGGAGGGTGAGAGGTTTATGGTTGAGGGTCCAGTAAATCTGGAAGGAGAATAACATTATAGGCAGCTAGCATTAGTAATTTGCCCTGGTCAGTATATCAGCAGTCATTGATTTACTAGAGCATGCTACTAGAGTTATGAGGAGCTATAATCAAACACCTGCTCCCTGCGCCTGCCTGGTTTGACACACACTCACTAGGTAAATAACTAATCTAACACACACACACACACACAATACTTAATGAAATAGAACTATTACTGTAGTGCATTCTTGTTCTATACTTGGTTCTACTGTGACTCCCACAAGGGAATACAAATGACTTCCACCAATGAATTGTACACAATTACTCTCCCTTCTGTGGAGCTGACGAATGAACTGATGCCTCCTCAGCTTAACAAGAGTTCCACCAGGTGCAGCTGTGTTGTATAGTAATAAGAGGTGGTGTCATATTACACAGATAAGAACAAGATAAAACGACTGAACACACAAGCCTCTGCTCCTAGGGTGGGAGAGGAGAAAGAGAGAGGAGAGAGAGGGAGCAGAGAGAGAGAGAGAGAGAGAAAGAAAGAAAGAAAGAGAGAGAGAGAGAGAGAGAGATGGAGCGATAGATAGATAGATAGATAGATAGATAGATAGATAGATAGATAGATAGATAGATAGATAGATAGATAGATAGATAGATAGATAGATAGATAGATAGATAGATAGATAGATAGATAGATAGATAGATAGATAGATAGATAGATAGATAGATAGATAGATAGATAGATAGATAGATAGATAGATAGATAGATAGATAGATAGAGATAGAGAGATAGATAGATAGAGATAGAGAGATAGAGAGATGGAGGGGGGGTCCCAGAGTGAGAGAGAGAGAGAGAGAGAGAGAGAGAGGGAGAGAGAGAGAGAGAGGCAGAGTAGAGAGAGGTTGAGTCTCTTTGCAGGCCCAGCGAGGTGTGACCAGAGAAATGCTGAGAGGCACAAAGTCGAAAACACATATAAATACACCGACCAGCCGGGCCAGGACCAAAGAGCATTAAAACAACTGCAGTCCATAGACTATACAGTAGCTATAGAACTTAAACAACTGTAGTCTATAGGATGTTTCCCATTCCCCAACCTCATCTCAATCTCATCTCCCTTTCTTCTCCTCACTGCTCTCTCCTCTTTCTCTCTCCTCTCCTCTTTCTCTCTGCCCTCTCCTCTTTCTCTCTGCCCTCTCCTCTCCTCTTTCTCTCTGCCCTCTCCTCTCCTCTTTCTCTCTGCCCTCTCCTCTCCTCTTTCTCTCTGCTCTCTCCTCTCCTCTTTCTCTCTGCTCTCTCCTCTCCTCTTTCTCTCTGCTCTCTTCTCTCCTCTCTGCTCTCTCATCTCCTCTCCTCTCCTCTTTCTCTCTGCCCTCTTCTCTCCTCTTTCTCTCTGCTCTCCTCTCCTCTTTCTCTCTGCTCTCTCCTCTCCTCTTTCTCTCTGCTCTCTCCTCTCCTCTTTCTCTCTGCTCTCTCCTCTCCTCTTTCTCTCTGCTCTCTCCTCTCCTCTTTCTCTCTGCTCTCTCATCTCCTCTTTCTCTCTCCTCTTTCTCTCTGCTCTCCTCTCTCCTCTCTGATCTCTTCTCTCTGATCTCTTCTCTCTATCCACCACATATATTCACTTCAGCTCAAGGGGGGAAAATAGTAGCTCCATGAACAAAAGTCTAAAGATATCTGCGTTTTAGAGAGGGAAGGAGGAAGAAAGGTGCAGAGAGGGAGAGGGGTTAACCTATGCACTGTTCCAGTGTGTGTGGAATGGACAGGTTTGTGTCAGGTTTGTCAAGGCCAGCGTGGGTGCAGTCCTTGCCCCCTGTCACCCCTGGGGGAGGGTAGTGGTGGGCATTCCAGTGAATCATGACTGGAGATGCTCTCTCCGCCACAAGGTCAAGAACTGGACAAAAACTATTCAAGATAGCAGCAATTAAAGACAGGAATGCAATATCTGCTCACAATATTATCTCTAGAAAGCACATCATACAGTACCACCAACCAAACCAAGGTTATTAATAGCCTTATAAATCAACCAACAATTGTGTTATATTGACTCTAAATCCTTTGACCCAATATACCAGTGTTTAATTGCGGAAATACCACCTGAATACAATAAAACAAGTCTTTGATCCTATTATAAAAGAGTACAAATATATATCAATTTTCTATTATTATAAGTGTACACATATATATCAATACTCTATTATAAGAGTACAAATATATATCAATACTCTATTATAAGAGGACACTCCCCTGCTACAAGTCCTCTACTGCTCTCTTAGTGTCCACCAGCCACTTAATGTACATGCAAAACACACAGAAAACCAAGAGTGCAAATGGCACCATATTCCCTAAGGGCCCTGCTCAAAAGTAGTGCACTATAAGAGTACAAATAGATATCAATACTCTATTATAAGAGTACACATCTATATCAATACTCTATTAGAGGACACAGAGATATCACTACTCTATTATAAGAGTACACATAGATAGTAATACTCTATTATAAGAGTACACATAGATAGTAATACTCTATTATAAGAGTATATAGATATTAATACTCTATTATAAGAGTACATAGATATCAATACTCTATTATAAGAGTACACATAGATAGTAATACTCTATTATAATAGTATATAGATATTAATACTCTATTATAAGAGTACGTAGATATCAATACTCTATTATAAGAGTACATATATATCAATACTCTATTATAAGAGTACATAGATATCAATACTCTATTTTAAGAGTACATAGATATCAGTACTCTATTATAAGAGTACATAGATATCAATACTCTATTATAAGAGTACATAGATATCAATACTCTATTATAAGAGTACATAGATATCAATAGTGAAGTAAATTCAGTAAAAAAGGAGACAAAATGCACTTCATTTAACATCGAAGAGAACTCATTCAGTTAAGAGGTTCCTAGGCTGTTCAATAACCACAATGATTCTACTGGCTCGCAGGAGGTCACAATGATATTTAGAATATTGTTAGAATATTAACAAAACAAAACCTTTCTTCTTTCTGTAACATCCATTGAGGGAAATATTAACACAACAATATAATGCTGAAATATGATTCATGTGGAATCACAGTTCTCACACATGTACAGTATCCTTGCACAATCTACACACACACACACACACACACACACACACACACACACACACACACACACACACACACACACACACACACACACACACACACACACACACACACACACACACACACACACACACACACACACACACACACACACACACACACACACACACACACACACACACTATTGTATTACGCACATGTTCAATTCAATCCCAAGTCAAGATGCTTATATGATTCATTATTTAGTGGACCTGCTTCTTATTAGTGAGGAGAAGAGCTTCAGAAAGATACCAGTGTACTCCCCTGCTACAAGTCCTCTACTGCTCTCTTAGTGTCCACCATCCACTTAATGTACATGCAAAACACACAGAAAACCAAGAATGCGAATGGCACCATATTCCCTAAGGGCCCTGGTCAAAAGTAGTGCACTATTAAGGGGATGATGTGCCATCTGGAACAGAGCCTGACGAGTAGCTCCTCAAACTCTGAGACTGGAACAGAGCCTGACGAGTAGCTCCTCAAACTCTGAGACTGGAACAGAGCCTGACGAGGAGCTCCTCAAACTCTGAGACTGGAACAGAGCATGATGAGGAGCTAATGCGGAACAATGTAACAATAATGTAGTTAACAGAAAAAAACTCAAACCCAATGGATTCTCTCTCGTACGCTTGGCTTCAAAGCTGTCAAACTACAGAGAGCATGTTGTTCTGTTAGTGCAGAGTGGGTCCATCATCCCTAAGATCCCATATCCCTTGTTTGACTCAAACCTGACTGTGGATACACTGTAAAGCCTACGGTAACACATTGTATAGCATATAACACACCTTATTATACCAATAAATGTTACTATACAGGGTGGCTAAGACAATATAAATATAATCATGTATAGAATAGAATAGATAACATTTATATCGTAGACAGCTCAACACCTCTGGAGCTCAGAGAGCTTCACAAAGACCTATTTTTACTAGGATCTATTTTACTAGACCTGAACAGCTGAGAGAAAGAAGATTAAAGAAGGCGGCATCTTTTAACCATATAGTACTGTAGCCATAGAGAACACATGGGGGAATCAGTTTCGTCATCAGACAGGCATTCCCAGCAGTTGGCTGAGTGACACAGAGAGTGTGGCATGGATGACCGAGGTTGAGTCAACACACACACGCACACACACCCTTCCCCGACCCTGTCTGTGTTTGGCATGGCATTCCACCACACTAACACACGCACGCACACGCACACACACACACACACACACACACACACACACACACACACACACACACACACACACACGTTGGACAACAGGTGGAGGAGAATTTCCCAGGTGCACATTCCAAACAGTCTGCCGTAGGAGATGGTCGGACACAACTGTCTGTCCTCCCCTTGGTCTCTTATTCACAAGGCCAGACCATTACAGGGGGAATACACCAACTCTCTAGGGACCTTACAACCCCCCTCCACACACATACACCCTGAGACAGCCTCCAAACGGAACGACCTTGACTTTGTCTCTATGACATCTTTGTTTTGTTTTTCTGACTTGTGAAGCCAGTTAGTCACAATCCTTTTCCAGCCACTATAGTGTTGAGTCCTGACTAAAATGGTAGCTTCATACAATAGTATACTACTTAGAATGAACCCATGTATTCTTAGTGTAGAAATGCAACAGGGCATGCTTTCTAAGTGGTTTGATAATATGGATATTGGAACTAGGGTTCCCTTTCCTTCCCAAAAGAACAGCCCATATGTCTCCTCCTGTTCTGCTTTTGATGGATCAGCCACAGTGTTCTCAGTGTACACAGGAAATGGGCTAGATAAGTTGAAAAGTGGAAAGTGTCTCAGATATGAATCAAGGTGAAAGTTTTTAATTAGTTTGTCTTTTATCTCTAGCCGCATGATGAGTGATGATGTGCGTCTCAATTGGCATCCTAGTCCCTATATAGAGCCCTACTTTTGACCAGAGCTCTATGGGCCCCGGTCAAAAGTAGTCCACTATATACCGAATAGGGTGCCACTTGGGACTCAAACAAAGAGAGAAGCAGGCAGGCGGTTCAGTCAGTCGTGAAGGTTAACAGGGATTGAGAACCAGATAGATAGAACTTTACCTAAAATGGACATTCATGATCATTAGGAACTTCCTCTAATGAGCATCAATAACACAAATCGTTAGTATGATTAACACAAGCTGAAAGATGGCCCATTCATTGTCTTTCCAGAAAAAGTCAGTTAGGCTGAATGCTTAAGGTATATTATCAGTCTACGAACAACAACTGATGGTGATTGCAAATAGGATCTGTCTGTCTCAAGGGAGAGGGGGAAAGGTTAACGACTAAAGGTACATCTACTTATCCAAATAGAACAACTGGTGGCACTGGTCCACTAAAAGTGGAGATATTTTCTGTAAGACAGGGCTAAAGGTTAGGGTCACATCAAAGGTTAGATGGTATGACAGGAATAAAATAGGCTTGTTTTAAAAGCTTGAGACTTTTGTGAAGAAGAAAGAAGGAAGAATGAAGAACATGAACAAGAATGAAGAAGAACAAGAAGAACAAGAACAAGAACAAGAACAACAACAACAACAACAACAACAGGAACAGGAACAAGAGGTTATATCCTTCCTGTTTGGCCCTGTCCGGGGGTGTCCTCGGATGGGTCCACAGTGTCTCCTGACCCCTCCTGTCTCAGCCTCCAGTATTTATGCTGCAGTAGTTTATGTGTCAGGGGGCTAGGGTCAGTTTGTTATATCTGGAGTACTTCTCCTGTCCTATTCGGTGTCCTATGTGAATCTAAGTGTGCGTTCTCTAATTCTCTCCTTCTCTCTCTCTCGGAGGACCTGAGCCCTAGGACCATGCCCCAGGACTACCTGACATGATGACTCCTTGCTGTCCCCAGTCCATCTGACTGTGCTGCTGCTCCAGTTTCAACTGTTCTGCCTTATTATTATACGACCATGCTGGTCATTTATGAACATTTGAACATCTTGGCCATGTTCTGTTATAATCTCCACCCGGCACAGCCAGAAGAGGACTGGCCACCCCACATAGCCTGGTTCCTCTCTAGGTTTCTTCCTAGGTTTTGGCCTTTCTAGGGAGTTTTTCCTAGCCACCGTGCTTCTACACCTGCATTGCTTGCTGTTTGGGGTTTTAGGCTGGGTTTCTGTACAGCACTTTGAGATATCAGCTGATGTACGAAGGGCTATATAAATAAATTTGATTTGATTTGAACAAGAACAAGAACAGAAAAAGAGGTGATCTTTCATATCCCCACTAGTCTGAAAGAAAATGTGTTTGTATGAAGCTGTCCCTTTATGCTTGTACATAATATTTCAACAAATCTACAGTAGCTGGAAACAAGCACAAATAAAACCACAACTGAAAAAACTGTCCTGTCTTCAGGGACCAAAATGTGTACTTTATGATACAAACTGCCATCATAAACAAGATTTTATGTAATGCACTCTCAGGTTTGTTGCTTTTTACAAGAGGACGACCACAAAGACAATCTGATATAAACTGGAATAAAACAGAATCCTTGAGAAGGACAATGGTTGTAGAGTACAGCTGGATAAAATAAAACACTACATTCCAGAGAGAGAGAGAGAAAGAGAGAGGAAAGAAGAGAGTGAAATATAGATCGAGAAAAAGTGAAAACGACAGTACAAGTAACCTCAATGGACTTGCACTTATCATTGATTCAGTCATAGCAATACAGTGTTGTGTAGAGTAAAACACACATATGATAATTCCGTTTACCTCTGCTGTAACACAACAGATGAGTATTGATCTCTGCAGCTGTGTGTGTCTATCATTGCCCTCCATTATGCCAGGTGTTGTTACTGTGTACAACAGAACAGGTGTGTGTGTGTGTGTGAGCAGAGTGTGTGAGCAGAGTTAGACAGCTGTTACAGATCAGATAAGAGACCAGTTCACAACTGATAGTGACAGAGATGTATTAATCACTAACCATTAACCAGCTTCTAGAGGCGTGTGTATGTGTATGTCATGTTGAGCAATGCTGCAATTTTACTGGATGAGATGTCCTCTCTGGGCCATAGCCACTGATAAGCCTGTTATTATGGCACAATTATCTACTGGAACTTCCAGCCGACACACACACACGTTTCGTTCTTCTATCCTCGTGGGGACCTAAAATTAATGTCCATTCAAAATTCTCTTTTAGCTAACCCCTAACCCCAAACCTAACCTTTAATCTTATCATAAACCTAACCTTAATCTTAACCCAACCACTTGTTACGGCTGTCGTCGGAATGAGACCATGGTGCAGCGTGGTAGGCGTTCATTTTGAATTTATTAAATGAACAACACAAAACAAACAAGACTCCTCGTATGGTCACCGTTCCTCTTTCGCTGCCTCCGCCTGCTTCCATGGCAGGGTCTTGTCCCCTGCCATTACCTCCTCCCAGGTCCAGGATGTCCTCCACTCCCTTTTCTCCCGGGCCCAGGATCCCTGCTCCTCCTGGCCACACACCTTTTTTGGTGAGATCTTCTGTTACGGCTGTCGTCGGAATGAGACCAAGGTGCAGCGTGGTAGGCGTACATTTTGAATTTATTAAATGAACATCCCCCAAAAAACAAGAAAGATAAATGACACGTAAAGTAATGTAGCGCTAAATCAGCAACTAACAATAACAAGATCCCAAAACAGAAACTGGACAGCCGCCTCTGAATGGGAACCACACTCGGCCAAAAACAAAGAAATAGACAACATAGAATGCCCACCCCAACTCACACCCTGACCTAACCATATAGAGAAATAAAACGGCTCTCTAAGGTCAGGGCGTGACACCACTAAGCTTAAAATAGCCTTTGTCCTCATGGGGACATGAGAAATGTCCCCACGTGGGAGAATTTTCCTTGTATTACTATAAAAAGAACCAATCAACCAACACAGAGACAGAGACAGAGACTGAAACAAAGAGAACAGCAGCGTAAGCTGACTGGTGCACTGAAAACACCCTGCTGAGAACAGGCTGAAGTGACAAGCAAGGAAATAACAGGAGAAAGATACATCAAATAATATGCCTGGCATACTGTGCGGCTGTCATGACTGCATTGAAGAACATTGCCATGTTGAATGACAACCACACATAAAATAGTTGTTGTCACGTGTGCTCCCTTTCCGGGCCTCTAGGTCACCAGGCTGCTCGTTATGGCACACGCCTGTCACCATCGTTACGCGCACCTGCGCATCATCAGACTCACCTGGACTCCATCACTTCCCTGATTACCTTCCCCAGGCTTTATTGTTTCTGTTCCTGTGTCATGTCTGTGCGCTGTTCGTGTTTATTTTTTAAAACACTCACTCCCTGAACTTGCTTCCCGACTCTCAGCGTACATTGTTACAGCTGTACTGGACAGAACAATGGTCATTGATTTTTTTTCACTACACCACATGCATTTGCATTTTAGTCATTTAGCAGATGCTCTTATCCACGACTTACACCACCACATGGTTGTGTTGATAACATAGAACGGTCAATTCCAGGAACGGTCGGTGCCATTTAAGATGAGGGAGGACAAAAAAATGTTTTATGAGCATGGCCTTTTTTCTATTATTGGATGACTGCCATTAATATTCCATTCACCCAGCTCAATGTAACATCGATAGGTTTAGGCTACTACATGATACCCGAATTTTCCCTATACCCACCATGAGGTTGCTACAACCTAGCCTATGAATAAAAGTTTACAACGTACACTAGATGCACAAGTCAAGAGATATTTGAATAATCAAGGTGACAGACCTCCTTGCACAATTTTGCCTGCGTCTAGCTGATCAAGGGTGTAAACATAATAACGGTCTAGCTGATCTAGGGTGTAAACACAATAACCATCTAGCTGATCTTTGTTGTAACCACAATAACGGTCTAGGTGATCTAGGGTGTAAACACAATAACCATCTAGCTGATCTAGGCTGTAAACACAATAACCATCTAGCTGATCTAGGGTGTAAACACAATAACGGTCTAGCTGATCTAGGGTGTAAACACAATAACGGTCTAGGTGATCTAGGGTGTAAACATAATAACGGTCTATCTGATCTAGGGTGTAAATATAATAACCATCTAGCTGATCTAGGGTGTAAACATAATAACTGTCTAGCTGATCTAGGGTGTAAACACAATAACCGTCTAGGTGATCTAGGGTGTAAACACAATAACCGTCTAGGTGATCTAGGGTGTAAACACAATAACCGTCTAGGTGATCTAGGGTGTAAACACAATAACCGTCTAGGTGATCTAGGGTGTAAACACAATAACCGTCTAGCTGATCTAGGTTGTAACCACAATAAACATCTAGCTGATCTAGGTTGTAACCACAAGTAGAGATACTGGGGTGCAAAAGAGCAAGAAAATAAATAACAATATGAGGATGAGCTAGTTGGGTGTGTTATTTACAGATGGGCTGTGTACAGGTACAGTGATTGGTAAGCTGCTCTGACAACTGATGCTTAAAGTTAGAGAGGGAGATATAAGTCTCCAGCAGTCCCTCAGTGATTTTTGCAATTCATTCCAGTCATTGGAAGGAAAGGCGGCCAAAGGAAGTGTTGGCTTTGGGGATGAATAGTGAAATATACCTGCTGGAGCGCGTGCTACGGGTTGGTGATGCTATGGTGACCAGTTAGTTGAGTAAGGCAGGGCTTTACCTAGCAAAGACTTATAGCTTACCTGGAGCCAGTGGGTTTGGCGATGAATATGTAGCGAGAGCCAGCCAACGAGAGCATACAGGTCACAGTGGTGGGTAGTATATGGGGCTTCGGTGACAAAACGGATGGCACTGTGATAGACCACATCCAATTTGCTGAGTAGAGTGTTGGAGGCTATTTTGTAAATGACATCGCCAAAGTCAAGAATCGGTACGATAGTCAGTTTTACGAGGGTATGTTTGGCAGCATAAGTGAAGGATGCTTTGTTGCGAAATAGGAAGCCAATTCTAGATATAACTTTGGATCGGAGATGTTTGATGTGAGTCTGGAAGGAGAGTTTACAGTCTAACCAGACACCTAGGTATTTGTAGTTGTCCACATATTCTAAGTCAAATAGATGATTTTAACCTCCCAAAATGTATTTTCCAGTAGCTGAGAATGTCCTCTTTCATATGCATAGGCTAGCAAATTTGATGTTAATATTGAAATATAATAGGGCCTATTTGATACATATACAGTGGGGAGAACAAGTATTTGATACACTGCCAATTTTGCAGTGTATCAAATACTTTTTTTGGAGGGAGCTGAAAGACCATATTGCCCAGCGACAGCCCCGAAACCTGAAGGATCTGGAGAAAGTCTGTATGGAGGAGTGGGCCAAAATCCCTGCTGCAGTGTGTGCAAACCTGGTCAAGAACTACAGGAAACGTATGATCTCTGTAATTGCAAACAAAGGTTTCTGTACCAAATATTAGGTTCTGCTTTTCTGATGTATCAAATACTTATGTCATGCAATAAAATGCAAATGAATTACTTAAAAATCATACAATGTGATTTTCTGAATTTTTGTTTTAGATTCCGTCTCTCACAGTTGAAGTGTACCTATGATCAAAATTACAGACCTCTACATGCTTTGTAAGTAGGAAAACCTGCAAAATCGGCAGTGTATCAAATACTTGTTTTCCCCACTGTAAATACCTTTCATAATATTTCTCTAAATGTTATTAGCCTGGCTCCTCTTTCTCTCTTTATTGTTGTTTCATTTCTTTCTCGCATTCAACAGTTCAATGAAATAGGTTTCTTTGTCCTTATCTTCATCATTCTAATGACATTCTTGAATAATATAGAACTAGAATTAGATGCAGAAGGCTTTCAAGAATGGTTATGGGTCAGACTAAATAACTGCTATAGCCAACCGCCATTGTGCATTTGTGCTTCTTTCAAACTACCCGTGAGTTCTATTGGCTGCTGTAAAACAAGTTTCATGATGAGATGACAGGTCTACATGCGTTGTGAACTGCGCTCCATACTGAGATGGGTGTCTGTTCCCACCCTGAGCATTCATTCAACATGCAGTGGCCGTAGACATGCAAGATTTAGGTTTTGCATATAATTGAAGAGTTCCATTCACACCATGCTATTCAGATAAATAATTTATTATAATTGACCGGTTTCTCGCAGCTTTTTGTCCCGGGAAAAGGGAGTGGTTTTGGGCAGTAAATCCCAGTAAATCTTGGTAACCGGGTTCCCACCATTCAACTCTACCTTGCCGTGCTGTTGCTCCAGTTTCAAATGTTTTGCCTGCGGATATGGAACCCCGGCCTGTTCACCGGACATGCAACCTTCTGTTTTTGACCCTCTCTCTCCGTCTCTATCTCTCTGTCTTTCTCTGTCTCACTCTCCCTCTCTATCGCACCTGCTATCTCGACCTCTGAATGTTCGCCAAATGACATTTACTCCTGAGGTGCGGACCCTGCTGGTCATCTATGAACGTTTGAACATGAAGAATAATCTGACCTTAATGGCCATGTTCTCTTATACTCTCACCCAGGCACAGCCAGAAGAGGACTGGCCACCCCTCAGCCTGGTTCCTCTGATTAGCTTTTCCTAGCCATGTGCTTCTACATCTGCATTGCTTGCTTTTGGGGGTTTTAGGCTGGGTTCTGTATTTTGTGTACTTTGTGACATCTGTTGATGTAAAAAGGGCGTTATAAATCGATGTAATTTTATGTGAAATGTGATTTATCTCTAGTACAAATGACAAGTTCAAAGGTCTAGGTCAAATTGACTTCAGATCAGGGACATTATACTTATATGATCCGCATGGTTGGACCATTCCTTTGCAGGAAACAGCTTGTTTCCAGTGCAAACTGTTCAAAGTTATATAAACCAAGGTCAAATTGCGGGGGTCCAAATGTAGTTCAAATTGACCCTGAACATCATGGATGTATTGCTCTGCAGTGTTTAATTTAAAAAAAAAATACGGTACCAGTCAAATGTTTGGACACACCTACTCATTCAAAGGTTGTTTTTTTTTTAACCATTTTCTATGTTGTAGAATAATAGTGAAGACATCAAAACTATGACATAACACACATGGAATCATGCTGTAATCAAAAAAGTATTAAACAAATCAAAATGTATTGTATATTTGAGATTCTTCAAAGTAGCCACCATTTGCCTGAATGACAGCTTTGCACACTCTTGGCATTCTCTCAAACAGCTTCATGAGGAATGCTTTTCCAACAGTCTTGAAGGAGTTCCCACATATACATAGCACTTGTTGTCTGCTTTTCTTTCACTCTGAGGGACAACTCATCCCAAACCATCTCAATTGGGTTGAGGTCAGATGATTGTGGAGGCCAGGTAATCTGATGCAGCACCATCACTTTCCTTCTTGGTCAAATAGCCCTTACACAGCCAGGAGGTGTGTTTTGGGTCATTGTCCTGTCGAAAAACAAATGATAGTCCAACTAAGCACAAACCAGGTGGGATGACGTATCGCTGCAGAATGCTGTGGTAGCCATGCTGGTTAAGTGTGTCTTGAAATCTTAATAAATCACTGACAGTGTCACCAGCAAAGCACACCCACACAATCACACCTCCTCCTCCATGCTTCACGGTGGGAACCACACATGCAGAGATCATCTGTTCGCCTACTCTGTGTCTCACAAAGACACGGCGGTTGGAACCAAAAATATAAAATTTGGACAGATTTCCACCGGTTTAATGTCCATTGCTCGTGTTTCTTTGCCCAAGCAAATCTCTTTTTATTGGTGTCCTTTAGTAGTGTTTTCTTTGCAGGCAATTGGACTATGAAGGCCTGAGTCATGTAGTCTCCTCTGAACAGTTGATGTTGATATGTGTCTGTTACTTGTATTCTGTGAAGTATTTATGCTGCAATCTGGAGGGGCAGTTAACTCTAGTGTACTTATCCTCTGCAGCAGAGGTAACTCTGGGTCTTCCTTTCCTGTGGCGGTCCTCATAAAAGCCAGTTTCATCATAGCGCAACTGCACTTGAAGAAACTTTCAAAGTTCTTGAAATGTTCCAGATTGACTGACTGAATGTCTTAAAGTAATGATTGACTGTTGTTTCTCTTTGCATATTTGAGCTGTTCTTGCCATAATATGGACTTGGTCTTTTAACAAATAGGGCTATCTTCTGTATACCATCCCTACCTTGTCACAACACAAATGATTGGCTCAAACGCATTAAGATGGACAGAAATTCCACAAATTAACTGTTAAAAAGGAACACCTGTTAATTGAAATGCATTCCCGGTGACTACCTCATGCAGCTAGTTGAGAGAATGCCAAGAGTGTGCAAAGCTGTCATCAAGGTGAAGGGTGGCAAAATATATATATATATATTTTTATTGCATGTGTTATTTCATAGTTTTGATGCCCACTATTATTCTACAATGTAGAAAATAGTAAAAATATAGAAAAACCCTGGAATGAGTAGGTGTGTCCAAACTTTGTACTGTATTTATATATTAGATTACGCGTTTTATAATTCTTAGGAAAGTAACTGAACTATCATGGCGGGAAAAGTACATAAAATAGTATTTTAGTCATTTCAAACTCTGTTCCAGATCAAAATGACCTGGAAACATAAGGAAAGGGTTAAATGTTAACTACAAAGTAGCCTATGCTTACATGGCAGAATCATATCGTGATTATTTGCATCAATCGAGTAGCCATTTGTTTTGCAAGGTTTGCAATCACGAGTGTCATAGAAACATCGCTAACCAAAAAACTGTCTCTTGATGATGCACACTTAAATGAAGGGTAACTACAACCAAAAATGCTAATTTCGTAGACACCAGAAGAAAAAGGGACAAATGGTAACCTGTAAAAAGAAGGGACAAATGGTAACCTGTAAAAAAAAAGGGACAAATGGTAACCTGTAAAAAAAAGGGACAAATGGTAACCTGTAAAAAAAAGGGACAAATGGTAACCTGTAAAAAAAAGGGACAAATGGTAACCTGTAAAAAAAAGGGACACATGGTAACCTGTAAAAAAAAGGGACACATGGTAACCTGTAAAAAAAAGGGACACATGGTAACCTGTAAAAAAAAGGGACACAAATGAAATTTGAGAAAAAACTGAAAGGAATCAGGCAAAAAATAAAACAGATTTTATAGGGCCCAAAAACAGTAATATATTCCTACTACCTCTAGGATATCCCTCCATCACAATAGCACTATTTCAAAGATACAGACTGAAACCATAGCTCAGGAATAATGCAGCACCATCATTATTCAACCACTTGGAGCAGAACACATTGTCTAGACAACATATACACAGAGGAAGGCTGTTTCTGTCCACAGAAATCATGACAAATTACTTTGCCCTAGACGGCAGAGGAAAAGTAATAAGCTTTGATAGCTGTGAAGGTTGAATGGAGAAAAACAAGTCAAAAAGTAAAAAACATTCAGAGATGGCCACACGGCTGTGTGTGTATATGTGTGTGTGTGTGTGACAGGGGTTAACAGTTGACACATGGTGAGCAGGCCCATTGCTGAGTGGTGTTGCTATTAGTACCACAACCCTGACACCAGACACAGCACTGGCTGACTGGCCGGGGGCCAGACGCACGCACGCACACACACAGGGCACACAAACAGTATCCACAAAACATCCAAGCCGGTATGGAATGGAATTCTCGCTTCCTCTATGGCAGCTTGTGCTCAAACCTCCTGTGTCCTCTGGGGCCCTGAGAGCCTCACTGGCTGTGGCCATGGCTAGGGTGAAACAGTCCAACCATGCCATGGGGGCCTGGGCTAGAACAGGGGAGTAGCGCAATCAGGCAGGCTGGCCCTGAGCCCTAGGCTGGGATTGGGGTGAGAGGCTGAGAGGGGAGTAGGGCAGGCAGGCAGGCAGGCAGACACAGGTGGAGAGGAGAGTCCCCAACCATCTGTTTGTCACATGCTTCGGTCGGTCCTCCACAACAACACAACACAGCCCCCATCATCATCACCACAACACAGCCCCCTGCCCACCACCACCTCCCAGCTCTCAGCCATGATCCCTCTCCCCCAGGTATTCAGGTCATATCCCAGACAGTCATAATATACTTCCTCTGTCATAATACAGCAGTTCTCTTTACAGGGCGCTACGCCAGGCAGCAGAATGCCTCTCAATGCTGTGGTGGTGCCAGAAAAGCTTTGAAGCCTTCAGCCTCGCAACAGGGGTACTCCAGAGCAGCGGGCAGCTGGGAGTGGGAACACACACAAGCACACGCAGGCACGTACACACACACACACACACCTGAGAGACATACAGCAGCAGGCAGGAGGTTTGAGAGAATGAGAGTGATAGGGCTGGAGCTGGAGAGATTTCTCCTACAGAGAGATCTCCTCCACAGAGACACACACTGGGCTGACGTGGCCTGTCCTCTGTAGCATGTCTGCTGTGTAGCTGTCCTAATCCTAAAAGCAATCACTTCAGCCTCAGGTCTAATACATATCTCTGTCTCTTCTCAGCCCCCTGCCACCCTGCCACCATGACATCATGCCCCTGCCTCCCTGCCACCATTCCACTGTGCCACCCTGCCACTGCCACAGGACAGGCGACATATTACCTAAATACCTAAAACCACCACAGAGGAAAAAACAGCTCCCCTGGCTGTCACACATATACATTAAAATAGTACCTGCCTTTTCAATTAAACAAAAACACACAAACTCAGGAACATTCAACTATACAGAACTATTTCCTGTGAAAACACACAGACTTCAATACCCCATCTACAACACATAACTGCAAAAATGTCAACCAAACCACAAACACTAGCATATCATTGTCATATCAGTTCTCAAGTCTCTTCTCCCACCCAGTTGTGTGTGGCGGCAGGGCGACTCTCACAGGGGGCCTGCCTGGGTGCTCCCTAGCAGCCTATCATCTGTCTGAGACTGAGACCAACTATAACCACACACACACACACTTGCTCTGCACCATGCCTCACAGGAGAATCTCATTCATCAAGGCTAGCTGCTAGCTAACATATAGAGTTTGAGAAACTCCTGGGGTCCTCTCCCGGGACACATTACAGCACAACTCCTGGGGTCCACTCCCGGGACACATTACAGCACAACTCCTGGGGTCCCCTCCAGGGACACATTACAGCACAACTCCACTAACAATGTTCTTCATTTAAATAGGAAGGAGTGAGATAGATAGATAGATAGATAGATAGATAGATAGATAGATAGATAGATAGATAGATAGATAGATAGATAGATAGATAGATAGATAGATAGATAGATAGATAGATAGATAGATAGATAGATAGATAGATAGATAGATAGATAGATAGATAGATAGATAGATAGATAGATAGATAGATAGATAGAGAGGAGGGAGGGAGGGAGGGAGGGAGGGAGGGAGGGAGGGAGGGAGGGAGGGAGGGAGGGAGGGAGGGAGGGAGGGAGGGAGGGAGGGAGGGAGGGAGGGAGGGAGGGAGGGAGGGAGGGAGGGAGGGAGGGAGGGAGGGAGGGAGGGAGGGAGGGAGGGAGGGAGGGAGGGAGGGGATAATGAAAGGGAGACTGATACAGGCAATGGTGAATTACACACATAATGTATTTGATTAGATCTTAATACGTTACTGATACTGACCAAGCATATCTATTTCTCTGTCTGTCTGTCTGTCTGTCTGTCTGTCTGTCTGTCTGTCTGTCTGTCTGTCTGTCTGTCTGTCTGTCTGTCTGTCTGTCTGTCTGTCTGTCTGTCTGTCTGTCTGTCTGTCTGTCTGTCTGTCTGTCTGTCTGTCTGTCTGTCTGTCTGTCTGTTTGCGTTTGTCCATCTGTTTCCGTCTGTCCGTCCCCGCCAGTCTGTCCCCGTCCGTCTATCTCGCTCTTTCTATTCTTCTGTACTGTATCCTGTATGCTCTACTATATTTAGAGGTGTGTGAAGACCGATGTCCATTTCAGGCTGGTCTAATCTCAGCATCAGAACTGTGGAGTGGAGACCACTGAGCTGGCCCTGGATTGGCCAAATATAGAAGTGAGCTAACCACTGCTGACAGAACACACACAGAGGGGTGGAAAGAGAAGGGGATTTTGTTTCTGGAACAGTTTACTACAGTAAGTTTTGTCTTACAGTCTGGCCAATTACATTATAGACGATTAACCTCCATTCCCCATCCAAAACAAAGATACATTATGTCTCCTGACCCCAGATGAACCAACCAGAGTTTGTTACTTCATCTGTTTGATGTAAATACCCCTTTGAGCCTAATGGTCCAGAGGGAGTACTGTAGATACATCAATTCATCACTTTTGTTCTCCTGCTAAGCAAGTCAATGCCACATCATGAGAACATCATTTCTTCTTTGAATGAAATGTCAATACTGTCTGAACTTTCCTTTTATATAATACCATCAGTGCTCACTCCACAAAAATGATGCAGCGACTTCAGCACAAAAGCACAGCTTGATACTGTAACACACACTCATCCAAGTTGGCTTCAGCTTGCTAACTGCCTCCACTAACCCTGGTATTCCATTTAGGCCATTGTGATTTAGAGTTCTGGATTGAAACAACAAAGAGAGAGAGAGGGAGCTTCCATTCCCCTGAAAGTGTCACAAAGGCAGGCAGGCAGGCGGTCGTAGGCTGGTAGGCAGAGACTCGTGCAAATACTCAGCATCTCTCCAAAGCCTCTCTCTGCTCTTTTGCTATCAGTCAGCTCCGTTATCAGAGCAGGGACTGTGAACATGTCTCTCACTGGCCTGCTGTTCCCATCTAGAGAGAAAGAGATTACACCAGCTAACACCGGTGCGTTAAAGCTATAGGTTTAGGAGGGCCTTGGTAGGATGCAGGTCATACAATGCACATGTCCTCTATAGTCATGAATCCTGATTGGTTGTTGAGACAGTTTACAATGACTAGTCAGCATATAGCTTAGCTAATTGTGAACGAGAGAGTCATGATCTCAAAGAAGAAAGTTTAGCAAAGTTCAGAAATATCTAAAATAGCAGTTAGTTCTACTTACAAACTTGATTTGAAGATGATGACCCTGATTGGGTACCTATGCTTGGACACTAATAATAGGACAATAAATAGTTCAGAGAACTTCTTCCCAAATGAACAGAATCCTGTATAGTGGAAGGGAGGTCTAACATTGAACAGTCATCGTTGTTTATACCAAACAGTCCGCCGGTCGCTAGGGCTTAAAAGTGTTCTCTAATCAAGACTATCATACAATCACTTGTTCCAGCACCGGTGTGTGTGTGTGTGTGTGTGTGTGTGTCACTGAATGTGTGTATGTGTTTGTCTGTGTGTCACTGTGTGTATGTCACTGTGTGTGTGTTTGTGTTGTCTGGAGGCCAGGCTGAGGGCTGAGGCCCCTGACAGAATGAATCTCAAGGACATTATCAAACTGGACAAGCTAAGTTAGAGCATATCAATCAGATGCTCAAGCTAACATAATTTCACAAACACACACACACATACACACAATCGATTTTTCCACAGAGACCTTGAACACAGAGACCTTGAATTAGAGACTCTCTCCGAACAACTTTGCCATTTTTCAGGTAATGACCTTTTAGTGGGAGCCCTCCTTGTTGGCCTTTATGAGCAATACAAATGTACTTCAATTTGAATAACCTCCAGCTGCCGTTATCACATGCTTAAAGAGCTCTTTATTATTTCACGTTAAAAGACAGCTACCTATTTCTTATTTCTCAAAGCTCGTAGTCCTGTGAATTCATAATGCAGGGTTACATTGTGTCCCAGTTCACACAATAACAGTACATGTTGAACTCATGTCTCCCATGCCCTACATGACTACAGTAGGGCTACAGTAGGGCTGTCTGCATCCCCAATGGCTGCCTATTTACTTGTGCACTACTTTTGGTCAAAAGTACACTATAATAGGAAAAGTGACATTTGGGACAAAGTCCTAGTGTCAGCTAGCTAGCTCGGTCTTCGTTGTGGCAGAAAAAGGACCACTTTATACAGGTGAGTAGACACAAGGCACAAGGCAGACAGAAAATGAGGCACTAAAAGGATGAAGTATATTGGACCAATTTAGAAGCCTTGATGAGGCAATCAAGCATAAGAACACCCAGAGGAGAGCCCCAGTCCGCCTGTCACACGAGCATGCACTCACACACAGACACAGACACAGACACACACACACACAGACACACACACACACACACACACACACTCCAGTCTGCCAGCCTGTGTGTAATGATATGAGAGACAACTGCCCCAACCGCTGCTATCGCCTCCAAATGATTTTTCTTCCGCTCGATGGAGGATGAAAGAGATTGTGTTTAAGGATGAGGGGGGATGAGAGGGGGAATGAGAGGGAGATGAGATGGAGGGAAGGAAGGAAGGGGGAACCATGTTTGCTTCACTTCTCATCTCCTCTCCCAGTCTTTGTGACTAACTAACTGGGTCTCCATCAAAGACGACCCAGTGCAAAGCGAAGAAGAAGCGGATAATGTCCTACATCATGCCTGGGTAGAGAGAGAGATGGTGTTTTACACTGGGTTCGATATTCACCACACAGTGATTCTACCACTGCTGCTTTTATCATGTTGCTTCATGCTGAGTCCGTATTTACATTTTAACCAGTGTCTTCGGAGAGGAAAGGAGTAAGACAAACAGCACAACCAAACTACATCTAACAGGTGATCTATGTATTAGGTACTGAGGTTTAACAGGTACCCTGTAACCTCCAAGTAGAATCAGCTCACTCTGTGTAACTGCCTGATAGTACGAAACGATTATGTATAGGGGCACTCCGTCTCTCTATTGTACTGTAGTCTACTGTAGTGTCTGATCTGTACTGTAGTCTACTGTAGTGTCTGATCTGTACTGTAGTCTACTGTAGTGTCTGATCTGTACTGTAGTCTACTGTAGTGTCTGATCTGTACTGTAGTCTACTGTAGTGTCTGATCTATACTGTAGTCTACTGTAGTGTCTGATCTGTACTGTAGTCTACTGTCGTGTCTGATCTGTACTGTAGTCTACTGTAGTGTCTGATCTGTACTGTAGTCTACTGTCGTGTCTGATCTGTACTGTAGTCTACTGTAGTGTCTGATCTGTACTGTAGTCTACTGTCGTGTCTGATCTGTACTGTAGTCTACTGTAGTGTCTGATCTGTACTGTAGTGTCTGATCTGTACTGTAGTCTACTGTAGTGTCTGATCTGTACTGTAGTCTACTGTAGTGTCTGATCTGTACTGTAGTCTACTGTCGTGTCTGATCTGTACTGTAGTCTACTGTAGTGTCTGATCTGTACTGTAGTCTACTGTAGTGTCTGATCTGGAGTAGTAAATCAGGGTAGAAAAACACAAGGCTATACATCTTGAGACTGAGTCCGGGCCAGCCAGGACAAGCACAGCTCTCTCCCTTTTCTCTCTATGTCCCCTCTCCCTCCACCTCTCCCTGCAGTTATCGGTCTAGCCTGCCTGCCCCTGCCTGTAAATCACCTCCAACACAATCCAATACAGATTTCACAAATACAAATCTCCCTCCCTCTAATTATATATTTCCCTGCATTGGATTCCATTCCGATGCAGTGGTTCTCAGTTCATTAAAACCCAGTAGAGTTTGAAATTGGTCAATATTTTAACAAACGACCTACGCTCAACATAACCGTTACTCGCCATCTCAGCGACTTCCTCACAATTTATTTCAGTAGGATGTGTGTATGTGTGTGCATGCATTCGTGTGTGTGGGGGGACAGAGGGGTACGATGATGGTAACATCAAGCTCTTCCTCTTTCTCCTTCTTCCTACCCCTCAACAACTCAACCTCTCTCTTCCACTCCCATTGTCCCCTCTCCTCTCCTCTCTTCCCTCTCCTCCCTCAGCTCCCCGCTCTCGCCTCCTCTTCTCCCCTCCCCTCCCTCTGCCATTACCCCCGTATCCCCTCCCATCCCCTCTCCAGATCCATCAGCTAAGAGGCATACAAATGACCACAGAGAGATAACTTTATAATCCAGTGATGAGGGAGGGGACAGACAGTAGGACAGTTGGTTGGTTGGGTGGGTGGAAGAAATATGAATGAATCAGTGTGTGTGTGTGTGTGTGAACGAGCGTGTGTATGTCTATGTGTGTTGCAACGAGGCATTGAGCCAAGCATTAGGCAGACATCCTGAGAGCCTCTCCAAACATTTAATCACTCCTCATAAATAACCCAGAGCCCCACATTAAAGCAGCTGCTAATTTCTATGGAAGCTGCCATGCATGGAGGCAGTAAGAGACACTAGCCATGGATGTAAAACCAACAGCAACCAACGGATGCCAATAGTTCAGATAAGCTGTAGGTGATAGTGACAGGGTAGTGGAACAGCCTTGAGCTGTTGGAATGGTAGTGATGGGTTTCTCCTCCTCCCCCTTTCCTCAGCCATCTCTTTTCATCGCTCCCTGTCTTGGCTATCTGCCCGCCTCATGTGAAACACACGCACACACACACTAACTTAGCCTGAGAGAAAAAGAGAGGCTGATTGGTAAGAGGACATTTGTTTTGATAGAATCTCCCCCAGAAATGGCATATCAACAGAGAACCTTCTGTACTGACACTTTGAGTATCTCAGATATATCTAAACGCCTAACACTAACGAGAGAGACATATTCTATGACATCATCAGTGTGTTTTCATTAGTGTTGCCAGGCAGGAACTGGCTGGTGCCCGGCTGTGCTCTGCTGGGTAAGGGAGTGTGAGAGTAGAGGGTAAACACAATCACACGGACGAAGTGACTACCGTCGTACCATCGTACCACCGGACGGTGACCAGTCAATCCCACAATGCTCTGGGGCCTCCGTCAGAGATGCTCACACTCGTAGACACACACACACACTCACGCAGACACAGACACACACAGACACACACACAGGTTATAGGGGCTCCAGTGGTCTGTGGGCCCACTGTGTAGAGAGACAGACTGGGCATTGTGGCCTTTAGGTGAGGTGACTTACACATCTCTGCCTGGCCTCAATCCAACCAACCCTAGTAAAACATTATCAAGAGCCTGTGGAAAAGAGGAGTGTATCACAATGTACAGTATCTACTCTCCTTTAGAATTTGTTTTAAGATGTTGTTATGTCGGAAATCAAAACAAGGATGAAGTTTGCAATGTCTCCTTTTGAAATTGAGATTTTTCTTCTTTTTTTCTCAAATTTTGTGCACAAATTTGTTTACATGCCTGTTAGTGAGCATTTCTCCTTTGCCAAGATAATACATCCACCTGACAGGTGTGGCATACCAAGAAGCTGATTGGTGCCATGCTAAAATGAGCCGTTTTGTCACACAACACAACTCCACAGAGTGTGCAATTGGCATGTTGACTGTAGGAATGTCCATCAGAGCAGTTGCCAGAGAATTAAATGTTAATTTCTCTAGCATAAACCGCCTACAACAATGTTTTAGAGAATTTGGCACTATGTTCAACCGGCCTCACAAACGCTGACCATGTGTATGGCGTTGTATGGGCGAACGGTTTGCTGATGTCACCGTTGTGAACAGAGTGCCCCATTGTGGCGGTGGGGTTATGGTATGGGCAGGGATAAGCTACAGACAACGAACATAATTGCATTTTATCAATGGCAATTTTAATGCACTAAAATACCATGACGAGATCCTGAGGCCCATTTTATTTAAGGTATTTGTGACCAACAGATGCATATCTGTATTCCCAGTCATGTGAAATCCATAGATTAGGGTCTAATGAATCTATTTAAATTGACTGATTTCCTCATATGAACTGTAACTCAGTAAAATCTTTGAAATTGTTGAATGTATATTTTTGTTCAGTATAGATCAGAGTCCAAATACCTTTTTCACAGTGAGCGGACAATACACTTTCTTCAAAACTGAATAAATCCTTGACAATAATTGCTTGGGTTAAAAGGTTTTGCTGGGTTCCTCCTTGGCAATATGTATTTCCATGGCATCTTAGCATGTGAGTGTGAATGAGAGGGTGTAGTCGTCATCTGCTCCCAGTATGATACGAGTTAATCTCTTCCTGGATATCCTCTACCTGATGATGACAATCACATGCTGGAATACACAACACGCCAGGTGGTTACTCTGCCCAGAGCCAGAGAGCAGCGTGGCATCAACTTGGATATGTCTCAAATGGCACCCTATTACCTATTTAGTGTACACAGGGCACTTAGGGCTCTGGTCAAAGGTAGTGCACTACATAGGGAATACGGTGCCATTTGGGGCGCAGCCCTTGTCTGTCATACTGCATGGAGTTTCTTCATGTTCTCTACTAGTCTCCACCATCGACAGAACCAATCACAAACAGGTGTGGAGCGGAGATTGGTTTTAGCTGCCATTTGCCAACGCTCTACTGTTCTGTCCACCTGAGAGTAGGATACCTGGTTTATCGTCACTACCACCCACACTGAGAACAGCACGCAGAACACACACTCACATACAAAACAACACACACACAAAGAGGAGAAACAGACACACTCCTGACACTTTATTCACATCATCATGCTGCTTATAACCATAGTAATTATGTCAATCCACATGGAGATCAGGCAGACCAGAAATGAACGTGACAATGTCTCCAGTTTAGTACATAAGTAAGGGCAGTTCATTAAAAACTGAGTGAGAGAGAGAGAAAGAGGAGGGTGGAGGAAAAGGAGGAGGAGGAGGGAAAGGGGGGGGGGGTGGAGGAGGGAAGAGGAGGGTGGAGAAAGAGGAGTAGGAAGCAAGAGGAGGGTGGATGAGGGGGAGGGAAGAGGGTGGAGGAGGAGGGAAGAAGTGGGTGGAGGAGAAAGGAAGAGGAGGGTGGAGAAGGAGGGAAGAGGAGGAAGAGGGAAGAGGAGTGTGGAGGAAGAGGACGAGGAGGAGGGAAGAGGAGGGTGGAGGAGGAGGAGGAGGAGGGAAGAGAATTGTGGAGGTAGAGGATGAGGAGGAGGAGGAGGGAGGGTAGAAGGAGGATGAGGGAAGAGGAGGGTGGATGAGCTGGAAGGAAGAGGAGAGTGGAGATGGAGGAGTAGGGAAAATAAAGGTGGAGGAAGAGGAGGAGGGAAGAGGAGGGTGGAGGAGGAGGAGGAAGGAGAAGAGGGAAGAAGAGAGAGAGAGGTTCATTGGCATGCGGTAAGTCAGGCTGAGAGCCTAAAGACAACCAGCCCTAAACACACATACACCTCCTCCCAGGCCACCGCGTATCACTGCCAGGCCACCGGTCACCAAGGCAACACCAACCGGCCATCCGAACTACCCTGGGACACAACATCTATCCACATTCTGGCCGATCAAGTGATAGACCCACAACTGCCATCCTGGAAAGGAGATGTGCAACTGAGCTAGCGAGCCAGGCCTCTGGACTAGCTTCTCCGTCCCTCTGAAGACACTCAACAGGAAGGAGGAGGAGCAGCAGTGAAAACAACATAAAACACTGAGCCATCTGTGTGCATGGACATGTGCATTGAGGATGGAACCCCGATGTATCTCCACCCCCCTAACTACCCTTCGCCCAAGCACTGTCCGCCAAAGTGTCGCTAGCTATCGTCTCCCTTCACCCCCCAACTGTACTGTATGACATAGCTAGTGCTGGGCGACTGTCCTGATGCATCTCTCCCTCCTAGGGCTGGCACAATTACTGTACCGTATAACTTACTGTTATGGATGAAGACCGTCATGAAAAGAAAATAACCGTCATAACCGTTTAATGAAAAAAAATATATATATATACAGTACCAGTCAAAAGTTTGAACACACCTACTAATTCACAGGTTTTTCTTTAATTTATACTATTTTCTACATTCTACAATAGTAAAACTCAAAACTTTGATAACACATATGGAATTATGTAGCAATCAAAAAAGTGTTAAACAAATCAAAATATATTTTATATTTGAGTTTCTTCAAAGTAGACACCATTTGCCTTGATGACAGCTTTGCACACTCTTGGCATTCTCTCAACCAGCCTCATGAGGAATGCTTATCCAACAGTCTTAAAGGAGTTCCCACATATGCTGAACACTTGTTGGCTGCTTTCCTTCACTCTAAGGTCTGAAGTGATTGTGGAGGCCAGGTCATCTGATGCAGCACTCCATCACTCTCCTTCTTGGTCAAATAGCCCTTACACAGCCTGGAGGCGTGTTCTGGGTCACTGTCCTGTCAAAAAAACAAATGATAGTCCCACAAAGCGCAACCCAGATGGGATGGTGTGTCGCTGCAGAATGTTGTGGTAGCCATGCTGCTTAAGTGTGCCTTGAAATCTAAATAAATTCCTGACAGTGTCACCAGCAAAGCACACCCACACCATCAAACCTCCTCCTCCAAGCTTCACGGTGGGAATCACACATGCAGAGACCATCCGTTCACGTACTCTGCGTCTCACAAAGACATGGCGGTTGGAACCAAAAAACTCAAATTTAGACTCATCAGACCAAAGGATATATTTCCACCGGTCTAATGTCCATTGCTCGTGTCTCTCGACCCAAGCAAGTCTTTCTTATTATTTGTGTCCTTTAGTAGTGGTTTCTTTGCAGAAATTCGACCACCAAGGCCTGATTCACACAGTTTCCTCTGAGCAGTTGATGTTGAGATGTGTCTGTTACTTGAACTCTGTGAAACATTTATTTGGGCTGCAATCTTGAGGTGCAGTTAAGTCTAATGAAATTATCCTCTGCAGCAGAGGTAACTCTGGGTCTTCCTGTCCTGTGGCAGTCCTCATGAGAGCCAGTTACATCATAGAGCTTGATGGTTTTTGCGACTGCACTTAAAGAAACATTCAAGTTCTAGACATTTTACAAATTGACTGACCTTCATGTCTTAAAGCAATGATGGACTGTCATTTCTGTGATTTCGCTGATTTGAGCTGTTCTTGCCATAATATGGACTTGGTATTTTACCAAATAGGGCTATCTTCTGTATACCACCCCTACCTTGTCACAACACAACTGACTCAAACACGTTTTTTTGGTTACTACATGATTTCCATATGTGTTATTTCATAGTTTTGATGTCTTCACTATTATTCTACAATGTGGAAATGAGTAAAAGTAAAGAAAAATACTGGAATGAGAATGTGTGTCCAAACTTTTGACTGGTACTGTATATACAGTGGGGCAAACAAGTATTTAGTCAGCCAACCAATTGTGCAAGTTCTCCCACTTAAAAAGATGAGAGAGGCCTGTAATTTTCATCATAGGTACACTTCAGAAAATCACATTGTAGGATTTTTTATGAATTTATTTGCAAATTATAGTGGAAAATAAGTGTTTGGTCACCTACAAACAAGCAAGATTTCTGGCTCTCAGAGACCTGTAACTTCTTCTTTAAGAGGCTCCTCTGTCCTCCACTCGTTACCTGTATTAATGGCACCTGTTTGAACTTGTTATCAGTATAAAAGACACTTGTCCACAACCTCAAACAGTCACACTCCAAACTCCACTATGGCCAAGACCAAAGAGCTGTCAAAGGACACCAGAAACAAAATTGTAGACCTGCACCAGGCTGGGAAGACTGAATCTGCAATAGGTAAGCAGCTTGGTTTGAAGAAATCAACTGTGGGAGCAATTTTTAGGAAATGGAAGACATACAAGACCACTGATAATCTCCCTAGATCTGGGGCTCCACGCAAGATCTCACCCCGTGGGGTCAAAATGGTCACAAGAATGGTGAGGAAAAATCCCAGAACAACACGGGGGGACCTAGTGAATGACCTGCAGAGAGCTGGGACCAAAGTAACAAAGCCTACCATCAGTAACACACTACGCCGCCAGGGACTCAAATCCTGCAGTGCCAGACGTGTCCCCCTGCCTAAGCCAGTACATGTCCAGGCCCATCTTAAGTTTGCTAGAGTGCATTTGGATGATCCAGAAGAAGATTGGGAGAATGTCATATGGTCAGATGAAACCAAAATATAACTTTTTGGTAAAAACTCAACTCGTCGTGTTTGGAGGACAAAGAATGCTGAGTTGCATCCAAAGAACACCATACCTACTGTGAAGCATGGGGGTGGAAACATCATGCTTTGTGGCTGTTTTTCTGCAAAGGGACCAGGACAACTGATCCGTGTAAAGGAAAGAATGAATGGGGCCATGTATCGTGAGATTTTGAGTGAAAACCTCCTTCCATCAGCAAGGGAATTGAAGATGAAACGTGGCTGGGTCTTTCAGCATGACAATGATCCCAAACACACCGCCCGGGCAATAAAGGAGTGGCTTCGTAAGAAGCATTTCAAGGTCCTGGAGTGGCCTAGCCAGTCTCCAGATCTCAACCCCATAGAAAATCTTTGGAGGGAGTTGAAAGTCCGTGTTGCCCAGCAACAGCCCCAAAACATCACTGCTCTAGAGGAGATTTGCATGGAGGAATGGGCCAAAATACCAGCAACAGTGTGTGAAACCTTGTGAAGACTTACAGAAAACGTTTGACCTCTGTCATTGCCAACAAAGGGTATATAACAAAGTATTGAGATAAACTTTTGTTATTGACCAAATACTTCTTTTCAACCATAATTTGCAAATAAATTCATAAAAAATCCTACAATGTGATTTCTTCTCATTTTGTCTGTCATAGTTGAAGTGTACCTTTGATGAAAATCACAGGCCTCTCTCATCTTTTTAAGTGGGAGAACTTGCACAATTGGTGGCTGACTAAATACTTTTTTGCCCCACTGTAAACTGTATATATAAAGGATATATATTTTGTTGGTATTCAAATGGTTATTACCATGATTGCGTCATTTGGCTGGCAAGTTACCGTCATCCAACATTCCATGACTGTCACAGTCCATCCTCCTTGCTCCTTCCCAACCCACCATACTGTATGGCTAATAAATGCTGTGTGACTTCTAGCAGTCAGTCCAGTCAGTCCTGAATTCAGTCCACCAGCAGCACATATGGAGGGGAGCGGAGACCACTCCAACATGACTCAGTGACCAGACTCAATTACCTGTCACATTTATCTGATGAGGGGCCTGTTGGCCCCGGGGCCTGGATGTAAATCTACATCACAGGTCAATAGTCTTTTACCCTCTCCCCCACTCCTCCAAAGGCTCTCCCTCTCTTGTCCTCCATTGTCATTAGCCCTCGTATGGCAGAGAGAGAGAGAGAGAGAGAGAGAGAGAGAGAGAGAGAGAGAGAGATGAACTGAAAAAGTGAAGGGGCAGAGGGCAGGGGGAGGGAGAGTCTGCTGTTCATTATGAGTCAGAATATAAAGCCACCAGTCACAGCCATATATAGGAAGACCTGAAGACCAGCCAAGCCAACACGTATGGCACGCCAGTATGGGGCCACTGGAGAGTCACACAGTGTTATGGGAAACGATTCCCTATGCAACACCACAGTAGCCAGTGAGAGGGAAGCATCCACAAGCTGTGTTGTGTCTAGGGATGAACATGGCAGCTATGGAGCAGATTTAACAACAACACAAATACCACCAAAACTCCACTAGAAAGATTTCATATCATAGCGGGCCGGTATTTGTTTCTGACAAAATGCTTGGCAAAGCAGCCTAATTAAGTGCAGAGTGGGCACATTCATCCTGTGTTTCTGTCTGTAGCTGAGGTGTGGATAATTATTGTATAATGAATTTCCTGAAGTGCAGCATGCTAGGATAATGAGTTTTAGAGGAGGATGTCATAAAGGCTTGAGTACAGCCACTTCTCAGGAGGTGACAAAACAATTCAATAGTGATCCATCGAGTGTATCATATGAGCACCCATAATTACGACAGAGTGGCATGTTCCTCGTCTCCTTGAGGTCTTCATCCCGCTCCTGTAGCTTTTCATACCACACTCGTCCGCTCCAGTTGGAATTTTGTTTGACTCCCATCCGCTTCTGCAAGAACTGGTTCCAAACCTGACCGCAGTCCCGCAAATGTCATTTAAGGCGTATGTGATGCAGCTCGCTTGGTAGCCATGGTCCCAACAATTTTGTACCTTATAGGCAATATCAAAATGTGCAAAAATAACGCAGGAAATGGTTAAATTAACAGAGATTCTAACGTGACCCATTTCATTAGGCTATCGGTATTACTGGGCTATATCGGCCAATAGCGTAGACGTAGTTTGAAAGAGAGCCAGAGTTGGAGCATGAACAGAAACTTGAACTTTCTCTTGGGCTTCGTTTTGCATAACAGCCTACCATAATATCAGCGGCACAATTTGGAAGCAGAGACAAATATGGGCGATCAATATTTAATAATCCAGACAATGTAGTAGGCCTAAACTATGGCTTAATCATATTTAGGAAGTTAATTTTCTTGAAAAGATAACTGCCCCATGCTTCTCCACCCATGCATATAGTCTACTCCATTTATTAGAGACCACCTGATCTCGTACGCCCAACTAGAAGGCTACTGTACTTGGAAGTGGTAAGAATGATGAGAGCTGGGCACAAGCACTTTCTCTTACGATTTGCATAGCATATAGCCTATACCTTAAAGGAGCGGCACGATTTGCAGACAGAGACAAACAAATAGGTTATCAAAATCAAATAAAAATGTATTTGTCACGTGCCGAATACAACAGGTGTAGGCTTTACCGTGAAACGCTTACTTAACCAACAATGCAGTTTTACGAAAAATAAAAGTTAAGAAAATATTTACTAAATAAACTAAAGTAAAAAATAAAAGAGCAACATTAAAATAACAATAACGAGGCAATATATAGGGGGTACCGGTACAGGATCAATTTGTGGGGCACAGGTTAGTTGAAGTAATTGAGATAATATGTACATGTACTGTAGATAGAGGTCAAGTGACTATGCATAGATAATGAACTGAGTAGCAGCAGCATAAAAAAGAGAGGGGGGGGGGAATGCAAATAGTCCAGGTAGCCATTTGATTAGCTGTTCAGCAGTCTTATGGCTTGGTGGTAGAAGTTGAAGGTTACATTTTTAGGGCCTTCCTCTGACACCACCTGGTATAGAGGTCCTGGATGGCAGGCAGCTTGGCCCCAGTGATGTACTGCGCCGTACGCTCTACCCTCTGTAGCGCCTTGCGGTAAGAGGCCGAGCAGTTGCCATACCACGCGGTAATGCAACCAGCCAGGATGCTCTCAATAGCGCAGCTGCAGAACTTTTTGAAAATCTGAGGACCCATGCCAAATCTTTTCAGTCTCCTGAAGCCATGTCGTGGTTCAGCCACAACTCGGTGAAACGGAGCTCATCTTGAATGGAGCTCATCTAGTTTATTCTCCAATGATTGCAAGTTGGCCAATAGGACAGCTGGTGGAGGCGGGTTACTCACTCGCCGACAAATTCTCACAAGGCACCCGGACCTGCGTGTCCTATATCGGTGTCTTTTCATCATACGAATGACGGGGATTTGGGCCTGGTCCGGAATCTGAAGTAAATCCTTCACAGTAAATCTTTGTCCAGTTTGAGGAGAGTAATCGCTGTTCTGATATCAAGAAGCTCTTTTCGGTCATAAGAGACAGTGGCAAAAACATTGTGTATAAAATAAGTTACAAACAATGTGAAAAAACACACAAAATAGCTCAATTAGTTAAGAGCCCACAAAATCTCTTCCGGCGCCATTATTATTATTGTTAATATTTATTGAAAAGGAAAAGCTGCAACTTTACTCGTTTTCTTTTTAAATTATGATCACATTTTCTTGGTTGCACCTTGACTGAGAGGTATTGGCTACTGAATTTGAAGTCAATGATGAGTGTGTGAATAGTGCGACAAAGAGGTGCTTTTAATGCAATAGATTGGTTAACACATACAAACAAAAAGACAACTGTTTCAAGTAGCCTAACAATATTTGAATCCCAAAGTTTTCTGTCTGACTGTCCGCAACTGCCCGCATGAAAAATTCTGACTGCAACGCAATGATTTATTTTGGGGACTTCAGCTCTCTATCGTCTCCCCGTGATGGCAACAAACATTGTCAGATATGTCTTTACTCTCCTTGTATTGGCAGATGGACCCTCTGTCTTAGATTCTGCTACAGCTGAGACCAGATGAAGCAAAACTGAGTAACATATACAGTATATCTTTACAATGGCAATAAAAGGGGAAATTAGGCAACGTGAGACTTAATATGCAGTACGCAGGCAGCTGCTGCTAGAAGAATAAACAAGGGAGAAAATATAAATGGACTAGTTTGTGTGTGTGTGTGTGTGTGTGTGTGTGTGTGTGTGTGTGTGTGTGTGTGTGTGTGTGTGTGTGTGTGTTCATCACCATATACCATCCTCATTGGTTCAGCTGTCCTTGTACACTCGTTTATATCATTCAGCAAAACTAAACTGAAGAACTGAGCTGTAAGGAAGCACAATGTATCCAATTTCCCTGGCTGCCTGAGGGGAATTCAATTGAAGACAAAAATGGTCAGAAACGGGGGAGAAACGGAAGGCTGTAAAGATAGGAAATGTTGGTATCCCCAAGTGAGAGTTCCTGGCCATGTCAGTCAGAATGTATAGAGGTAAAATAAATCAAAAGGTGTAGTCTCCAGACGTACACTGTCCAATGATTTCACAGCTAATCAGCCCACTCATCCAGCCAAGTAGAACTCTCACACACACGACACACACACACGTTGTCCTCTCCCTCCAGTGACGTTCGGACCCAGACTTGGTCATGAAGAAAATCTCCACAGTGTTAACAGAACCGGCTCTCTGTGGCAGGTAATGAGCCACAGTCTAATTCTCATTGGTTCAGCTGGCTAGATCAGTCAGCCGCTCTCTCGCTGCACACGCTCAGATGTGGCTCTGCTCTGGGTGAGGTGAGTGTATATTCGGGACATCACACACACACACACACCTTCCTAATACACAAAATACAAATACATTACACTATCACACACACGGACAGGAACACACACTACAAACAATAACTTTCCCCTCCTAAACCAGGCCAGTAATGACAACGCTCAGAGAAGCAGACTGTTCAGAGTTTTTAACTGTAACAATCTATTGGATGGGAGAAATTACCAACACACACTGATAGCAAGTTTCTAAAGGATGCTAAAACCTATCCATTAATCTTTGCAGAAGTGCAGACCAACTGGTCAACATTCCCCTCAAGGCTAAATACCTTTGTGGTTATAGAACTGTAGCAATCAATGCTAAGAGTAAACTCTGATAAGGCCTGCCTACAGAACCTTGACCCAGTGTTCTGCCTAGGGAGAGGAAGAACAAACAGAGATTGAGAGAGAAAGAGAGAGAAAGAGAGAGAGAGGGAGGAAAGTGAGAGAAAGTGATCACCTTATCGAAGTTCAAGAAATAATAAAAAGTGGTGAGAGAGAAAGGGAAATGTTACGGCTTTCTTCCGTCGAAGGAGAGTCGGACCAAAATGCAGCGTGGTTAGTTCGATACATCTTTAATGAAGACAAGAAACACGAACAATACAAAAACAATAAACGGACCGTGAAAACCTATACAGCCTATCTGGTGAATACAAACACACTGAGACAGGAACAATCACCCACAAAACACACAGTGAAACCCAGGCTACCTAAATATGGTTCCCAATCAGAGACAACGATAATCACCTGACTCTGATTGAGAACCTCAGGCAGCCATAGACTATGCTAGACACCCCTACTCAGCCACAATCCCAATACCTACTAAAACCCCCAATACCACAACACAACACAAAATAACCCCATGTCACACCCTGGCCTGACCAAATAAATATATAAACACAAAATCCTAAGACCAGGGCGTGACAGGAAAGAGATATTTGTATTATTTATATTGGCCCAATAATTATAATTACATAATTAAAAACAGAAACTTTACTTATTTTTAACAGACCTATTGAGTTAGAACCAAGCCCCCCTTCCCCATCCACTGTACATAGAAATCTATGGGGAGAGAGAGAGAGAGAGAGAGAGAGAGAGAGAGAGAGAGAGAGAGAGAGAGAGAGAGAGAGAGAGAGAGAGAGAGAGAGAGAAATAAAGCAATTGAAGAGATTATGTATGGCTGCCCACTAATCTGAAGCACATGGGCCTCATTTATCAATAATGCGTAGGCACAAATCTTTCGTAAACCATGTGTGGGATAATTTCCCACAAAGTGTGATACTTCCACTTTGGAAGATTAAGAATTTTCAGAACATGAGGATCATGTCAATAAAGAGTCTGACATTGAGATGGAAGAAAAGTATGAGATTGACCCTCAGCCAGCCCCAGGACCAGCCCGTCAGCAGCCAGCCCCAGGACCAGCCCGCCAGCAGCCAGCCCCAGGACCAGCCCGTCAGCAGCTAGCCCCAGGACCAGCCCGTCAGCAGCCAGCCCCAGGACCAGCCCGTCAACAGCCAGCCCCAGGACCAGCCCGTCAGCAGCCAGCCCCAGGACCAGCCTGTCAGCAGCCAGCCCCAGGACCAGCCCGTCAGCAGCCAGCCCCAGGACCAGCCTGTCAGCAGCCAGCCCCAGGACCAGCCCGTCAGCAGCCAGCCCCAGGACCAGCCTGTCAGCAGCCAGCCCCAGGACCAGCCCGTCAGCAGCCAGCCCCAGGACCAACCGTCAGCAACCAGAATACATTTCTTGTTAACTGCCATTGTTTCCTTAACTATAGACTTAAGAAGAAAGTTATGCAAAGTTGCTATTCCTCAATAAAGTTATTGAAAATGTTCTTAAGGTTTTTCCTAAGTTTCTTCCGAAGAAAAAATAAAAATAAAGAAGAAATGGGATTCTTGAAAATAATGCTTTAGGATTTCTTCTTGGAAATGTACTTAACTTTAGGACAACTAAACCCTTGTCTTGAGACGAATGGATACTTTTGTAAACATGAACGTTTTCTTGCACCACAGACACAGTTGGCTACCGGATATTTAAATACAGCAAGAAAACAAATTAAACGTGCATTATCTAGCTAACTAGTAATTAACAATATATTACAATATTCTACAAGTGTTAAATAGCTAGCGTTAACTCATCAATTTGCAAAGAAGAACTTGGCTAACTTAGCTAACGTTAACGTTGTTAGCTATGTTGTTGGCTATAATGTCAGGACTTGTTGGCTAGCTAAGGTAGCTACCTAACTTACCAGTTGCGCAGTCCCTCTACCACAATCTCTCCTATCATGGATGACACCTTCTCCTCCAGCTGGTCCACATTAATGGTCTCTCAGCTCCCTTCTTCTTAGCAGCCGACTTCATGTCGGACCACTTCTTTTTTACGGCGTCACTGTCCTTTACGCCCGACTAAGGACTCGGCCACTCTCGCCCATCCTCTCTTTTTGGTCTCTGCAGTGACCCCGCAGTTATCAAGTCTTCCCAACAGCAACATTTTCCTGGCTGCTATTTCCTCCACCATCACTTCAAGTTTTTATTGCGCTTTCCTTGTTATACATTTTTGATTTTGACGTACAGTAGCTTTTATTTTATTTCACCTTTATTTAACCAGGTAGGCTAGTTGAGAACAAGTTCTCATTTACAACTGCAACCTGGCCAAGATAAAGCAAAGACGTTCGACACATACACAACACAGAGTTACACATGGAACAAACAAACATACAGTCAATAATACAGTAGGAAAAAGAGTATATATTCAGTGTGTGCAAATGAGGTAAGGGAGGTAAGGCAATAAAATAGGCCATAGTGGCAAGGTAATTACGATACAGCAATTAAACACTGGAGTGATAGATGTGCAGAATATGAATGTGCAAGTAGAGATACTGGGGTGCAAAGGTAAATAGTAGGCCATAGTGGCAAGGTAATTACGATATAGCAATTAAACACTGGAGTGATAGATGTGCAGAAGATGAATGTGCAAGTAGAGATACTGGGGTGCAAAGGTAAATAGTAAAAGGTAAAAGCTAAATAAATAAATACAGTATGGGGATGAGGTAGTTGGATGGGCGATTTACAGATGGGCTATGTACAGGTGCAATGATCTGTGAGCTGCTCTGACAGCTGGTGCTTGAAGTTAGTGAGGGAGATAAGAGTCTCCAGCTTCAGCGATCTTTGTAGTTTGTTCCAGTCATTGGCAGCAGAGAACTGGAAGGAAAGGCAGCCAAATGAGGAATTGGCTTTGGGGGTGACCAGTGAAATATACCTGCTGGAGCACGTGCTGCGGGTGGGTGCTGCTTTGGCGGGGCTTTACCTAGCAAAGACTTGTAGATGACCTGGAGCCAGTGGGTTTGGCAATGAGTATGAAGCGAGGGCCAGCCAACGAGAGCATACAGGTCGCAGTGGTGGGTAGTTCAGCTAACGTTAGTCTGGCTATAATGTGTGAAAAATAACGTGTTTATTTTGTGTGTATAAAGGGTTTGCGAGCCAACTAAAAAAAAATATTCTCGAGACATAAAGCAAAAAAATAAATGTAATGAAATGTAAATATCAGCATTTTATTATAGTGGGCCAAATCCTATCATCCCTGTCACACAGGCTTATTTATTAGTTTCAAGCACGTCACTAATGTCAATGCCACATAAGAAGATATTTACGAAGTTCTTAAGAAAGATATTAACGAAATTCCTAAGAAAACTACGAATTCCTAAGAACATTTTGAGGAATTGCATTTACGAACTATCTTATGAACTTCTTATTTTTTGTCTGCAGCTTCTTAATTATTTTTGTAAGTAATGTTTTGTGAATCCGGCCCCAGATCATGAGCAGCCTGCAGAAATATGGATGTCAATTTTTTTTTATTGAATGGTCTTCTTTTCTAAGGAATCAGCTTCCAATGTGATAAGGATGCAACCAGGGCCGACACGGATGGCGGTTACTCATGTTCAGGACATAAAGTCTCCTTTTGAACTGTTCATCAGTTGGAGGGAAGGCATGTTTTTGGAGAGAGATGGAAGGAGATGGACCAAATGTAACGGCGTTCTTCGTTTGTTGAGAGAGAGTCGGACCGAAATGCAGCGTGGTGGTTAATCATGATCTTTAATAAAGAAAACGGCGATACAAACGGAACGTGAAACCTAATTACAGCCTATCTGGTGAACACTACACAGAGACAGGAACAATCACCCACGAAATACAAAGCGAACTCAGGCTACCTAAATACGGTTCCCAATCAGAGGCAACGAGAAGCACCTGACTGCTGATTGAGAACCGCCTCAGGCAGCCAAGCCTATACAACACCCCTAATCAGCCGCGATCCCAAATACTACAAACCCCAATACGAAACACAACACACAAACCCATGTCACACCCTGGCCTGAACAAATAATTAAAGAAAACACAAAATACTAAGACCAAGGCGTGACACCAAACTCATTTACATGTATACTTGTGGGATGCACAAACTGGCAGATAACTTTTCTGTGCAACAATGCCTCTGGAAAACATGCACATTATTTCCAGGATTATCTGCTTCCATAACCGAGACACCAGACCAGCTCGGCGGCAGAGACAAGCTAGCTGCAATCAGGTCAGTGTGGGACAAGACCAGTTGGGTGGCAGAGACAAGCTAGCTGCAATCAGGTCAGTGTGGGACAAGACCAGTTGGGCGGCAGAGACAAGCTAGCTGCAATCAGGTCAGTGTGGGACAAGACCAGTTGGGCGGCAGAGACAAGCTAGCTGCAATCAGGTCAGTGTGGGACAAGACCAGCTCGGCGGCAGAGACAAGCTAGCTGCAATCAGGTCAGTGTGGGACAAGACCAGTTGGGCGGCAGAGACAAGCTAGCTGCAATCAGGTCAGTGTGGGACAAGACCAGCTCGGCGGCAGAGACAAGCTAGCTGCAATCAGGTCAGTGTGGGACAAGACCAGTTGGGCGGCAGAGACAAGCTAGCTGCAATCAGGTCAGTGTGGGACAAGACCAGTTGGGCGGCAGAGACAAGCTAGCTGCAATCAGGTCAGTGTGGGACAAGACCAGTTGGGCGGCAGAGACAAGCTAGCTGCAATCAGGTCAGTGTGGGACAAGACCAGTTGGGCGGCAGAGACAAGCTAGCTGCAATCAGGTCAGTGTGGGACAAGTGGGTGGTTTTACAAACGTTACTGTCGAAGAGCAGCTTATGCCATTTAGGGGCCGCTACCCATTCAGGCAGTACATACCGTCTAAATATGGAATCAAGATCTGGGCTGCCTGTGATGCTGCATCATCATATGCGTGGAACTTGCATGTGTATATGGGGGAAGCCAGATGGAGGAGCTCCTGAGAAGAACCAAGGGATGCGGGTTGTCCTGGATGTGACACAGGGACTCCATGGTCACAACATCACATGCAATAACTTTTTTACTTCACACAAGCTGGGACAGGAGCTCCTCAAGAGGAAGATGATGATGATAGGAACAGTATGAAAAAATAAGCTCCAACCTTAGCTGTTGAATACATAGAACAGGCCTATCAATTCCTCTAAGTTTATGTTCACGGCCGACACGTCCCTAGTGTCCCCGTGCCAAAGAAAGGCAAAAATGTGGTACTCATGAGTACGCTGCATAGGGATGGGAGAATCTGTGGCCAGGAACATAAAAAAACAGAAATCATAAAGGGTTACAATGCCACAAAAGGAGGTGTGGACAATTTAGACAAGCTGGTGACTGGCTACAGATGAAAAAAGAAGAATCCTACGCTGGCCACTTGTGATATTCCTCAACATCTTGACGAACAACACGTTTGTCATCTGGTTGGAGTTGAACCCAGATTGGAACAGAGGGAAGCTCCAGAGGAGACAGATATTTCTCGAGAAGCTTTGCAAGGCATTGGTAAGACCTCAAATCCAGAGGAGGCAACATATCCCAAGGACCCCAGTTTCTGTCCCAAATCACTACCCTGAGGCATTGGGATATTATAATTTTTTGGACCAGAGGAAAGAGTGCCTCCTAAATGCACTCTAACACCAATTCCAGCAGTATCTGGTCTCCCACTCAGGGACCAACCAGGACCAACCGTACTTTGTTTTAGAGGCAAGCAGTGGGATGCGGGTGGTATGCTGCAGGTTAACTATGTGAATATCTACTCTTAATGTGCAGGTGATAGGTATAATCAGTGGTGTGTATTCATGGAAGCCAAGGGAAGCCAGGCTTCCCCCCCATAAAATGACAGAGAAAAAAAAAGAATGAATCTGACGGGAGAAAGCATCTGACCTGGACTGAGAGAATAATGAAGTTGAACATGTAGCTAGATATAGTAATGTTAGGCTAATGTACCGTAGCTGGCCTGGGGCATTGTTGCCTATGAAAGGAAGTTAGGCTAGCGAGCAAGCATTTTAGCCAGTTAGCTTAGGACAACAAAAACTAAAAGTGTGTATGACAGTGCCATAGACCATTTAGGCAACATGAAAGAGGAGGACGGCATTGGTGTTGTTCGACAAGTAGGGTGAGTCAACATGTTTTTCTACTTGTACGCACACACACACCAAACATACACACAGAAATCAGTACCATGGACAATCACATCATTTTTAGCTTACGTTGATTGGACTAAATCATTGTTAGTATCTTTTAGCTGTCACTGTAGTAGACTAAGCAGAGGTGACTTGATGATGATATGGTGCTGGCATAGTGACGGTGGCGCCTGTTTTCTTTGTGAATTGCAGAAACTCTCTGTAGTTCTAAATCAAGTGTTTTATAGTCCAAACATTTCTGAAACATTTTGCTTGACCACTTGCTTGACCATGCTGTAGTTCAAGTTACGAAGGATTTGTCGAATTCATTCTGCCAGTGTGTATTCTTATTGTCTCGACCTTAGGCCTACAGTATATATCACGATGTCAAGGCATATGAACTAACAGGTTACAGAACAAACAATGCAATTACCAAATACGTTTAATATGGCTTTTTTCCCTGGCTTGGCTTCCCCGGTGATTTACCTACTGTATATAATGAGCAAAAAACACTGCTGAATGTGGTGGCCAGGTGGAACACATGACTAGTTCATTCTGCAGAACAGCAATGTCGGCCTCTACGCCTACAGATGGGAACCGTTGAGGATGGATGGCTTATTGGTGACTGTTGTCTACTCATTTGAAGTACATTTGGAATTGCTAAAGTAACTTGAATTGTCCTAATGGTCCTCTCTTTGTAGCAACTGAGCGAGCCAAGTAAAACCTTTTGGTTGTACTCAATCTCTGACACCAGCACCTCTATTTCAGTTTCGGAAAAGTTTTCTATTCGTAGTTTTTTTAGTTGAGCCAATGTATTTCATGGTATGGTGTTGTATTTACTCCATACGCTTCAATTGAATGATTTTTACCATATATGGTTAATTAGGGCCGTTTCAAAATGCCAAGGTTGTGCACTGAGAACAATTGGTATTTATCAATGATTATCTCCTAACGGCGTGCGTATCATTGTTGGAATGTTTGATAAATCCCACCTTTTCTATGAATACAAACATTATACATTTTGTTTGTAAGTAGTATTTTAGAATAGTTTATATGCAATAATGATAAATGAGGCCCCAGGAGTTTATTGGACCAGACATAAATTATCACTGTACCTGTATTTACTCTATCCCGAACCATGAAATATTCCTTAGTCTACTGTATATCATGAAGTGTACCATCTACAACTCACTTCAGACAATTCTGTTATTGAAAACAGTATGGATAAAAACACATTTCATCTTCAATATATTCACCTCAATTCAATTCAATCCAGTTCATAACTTTAGTAAAGTGTGTTTAAATAACTGAGGGTGTAAGGGAAGCAGGCAGAAAGATGGAGTAAAAGTGAGGTGTGCAGTGAGAGAGAGAGTGAGAGTTAAAGTCCACTTAATTATCTCCACTACCATTAGTCAATATCTGTATGTTGGCTGTCTTTATTTGCCTGTAGTAAATGTCTTGACTAGCTCCCGTGATAAGAGCTGATTTCACTGCAATTATGTTATTGATTAGACAAATGTACACCAGCCAGGGTTGCCCCCACAGTTAGAAGTCTGAGCAAACACCAACTGAATGCCTAAGCATACAGCATACGGTAAACATTAACCCACACATACACGCACACACGAACGCACATATATTATATCCTTCCTGTTTGGCCCTGTCCGGGGGTGTCCTCGGATGGGGCCACAGTGTCTCCTGACCCCTCCTGTCTCAGCCTCCAGTATTTATGCTGCAGTAGTTTATGTGTCGGGGGGCTGGGGTCAGTTTGTTATATCTGGAGTACTTCTCCTGTCCTATTCGGTGTCCTGTGTGAATCTAAGTGTGCGTTCTCTAATTCTCTCCTTCTCTCTTTCTTTTTCTCTCTCGGAGGACCTGAGCCCTAGGACCATGCTCCAGGACTACCAGACATGATGACTCCTTGCTGTCCCCAGTCCACCTGGCCATGCTGCTGTTCCAGTTTCAACTGACCTGAGCCCTAGGACCATGCCCCAGGACTACCTGACATGATGACTCCTTGCTGTCCCCAGTCCACCTGGCCATGCTGCTGCTCCAGTTTCAACTTCCACCTGACTGTGCTGCTGCTCCAGTTTCAACTGTTCTGCCTTATTATTATTCGACCATGCTGGTCATTTATGAACATTTGAACATCTTGGCCATGTTCTGTTATAATCTCTACCCGGCACAGCCAGAAGAGGACTGACCACCCCACATAGCCTGGTTCCTCTCTAGGTTTCTTCCTAGGTATTGGCCTTTCTAGGGAGTTTTTCCTAGCCACCGTGCTTCTACACCTGCATTGCTTGCTGTTTGGGGTTTTAGGCTGGGTTTCTGTACAGCACTTTGAGATATCAGCTGATGTACGAAGGGCTATATAAATAAATTTGATTTGATTTGATTTGATATGTGTACTGTAGTGGAGCGGGTCGAGAGCTTCCAGTTCCTCGGTGTCCACATCATTAAGGAATTAGCATTATCTTATCATCCTCAAACATTTCTACAGATGCACCACTGAGAGCATCTTGACTGGCTGCATCACCGCTTGATACGGCAAATGCTTGGCATCCGATCACAAGGAGCTACAGAGGGTAGTGTGTACGGCCCAGTACATCAATGGGGCTGAGCTCCCTGCCATTAAGGACCTCTATACCAGGCGGTGTCAGAGGAAGGCCCTAAAAATTGTCAAAGACTCCAGCCAACCAAGTCATAGTCTGTTCTCTCTGCTACCGCACTGCAAGCGGTACCGATGCACCAACAGGACCCTGAACAGCTTCTACCCCAAGCCATAAGCCTGCTAAATAGTTCATTTAATAGTTAACCAAATAGCTACCCGGACTATCTGCATGGACCTTTTTTGCAATTACTCTTTTGACTCATCACATACGCTGCTGCTAATGTTTATTGTCTGTTCTGTGCGTAATCACTTTATTGCTAGTTACAGTGCCTTCGGAAAGAATTTGGTCCCCTTTACTTTTTCCACATTTTGTTACGTTACACCCGTAAATAAAAAGCATCCTCAGCAATCTATACACAATTACCCATAATAACAAAACTAAAACAGGTTTTAGACATTTTTGCAAATGTATTAAATATTAAAAACAGAAAAAAAGTATTTACATAAGTATTCAACCCCTTTGCTATGAGACTCAAAATTGCGCTCAGGGGAATCAACCTGTGGTAAATTCAATTGATTGGAAATTATTTGGAAAGGCACACACCTGTCTATTTATGGTCCCAGAGTTGACAGTGCATGTCCGAGCCATGAGGTAGAAGGAATTGTCCGTATAGCTCCGAGACAGGATTGTGTCGAGGCACAGACCTGGGGAAGGGTACCAAAAAAGGTCTGCAGCATTAAAGATCCCCAAGAACACAGTGGCCTCCATCATTCTTAAATGGATGAAGTTTGGAACCACCAAGACCCTTCCTAGAGCTGGCCGGCCGGCAAAACTGAGCAACCGGGGGAGAATGGCCTTGGCCAGAGAGGTGACCAAGTATCAGATGGTCACTCTGACAGAGCTCCAGAGTTCCTCTGTGGAGACGGGAGAACCTTCCAGAAGGACAATCATCTTTGCAGCACTCCACCAATCAGGCCTTTATGGTAGAGTGGCCAGACGGAAGCCACTCCTCAGTAAAAGGCACATGACAGCCCACTTGAAGTTTGCCAAAAGGCACCTAAAGGACTCCCAGACCATGAGAAACAAGATTATCTGTTCTGATGAAACCAATATCAACTCTTTGGCCTGAATGCCAAGTGTCACTTATGGAAAAAAAACTGGCACCATCCCCAAGGTGGTGGCAGAATCGTACTGTGGGGATGTTTTTCAGCGGCAGGGACTGGGAAACCGAGGTAAAGTACAGAGAGATCCTTGATAAAAACCTGCTCCAGAGCTCTCAGGACCACAGACTGGGGCGAAGGTTCACATTCCAACAGGGCAACGACCCAAAGCACACAGCCATGACAACGCAGGATTGGCTTCGGGACAAGTCTCTGAATGTCCTTGAGTAGCCCAGCCAGAGCCTGGACCTGAACCCGATCGAACATCTCTGGAGAGACCTGAAAATAGCTGTGCAGCAACGCCCCCCATCCAACCTGACAGAGCTTGAGAGGATCTGCAGAGAAGAATGGGAGAAAATCCTCAAATACAAGTGTGCCATGCTTGTAGCTTCATTCCCAAGAAGACTTAAGGCTGTAATCGCTGTCAAAGGTGCTTCAACAAAGTACTGAGTAAAGGGTCTAAATAGTTACGTAAATGTAATATTTCAGTTTTCTACAAATCTGTTTTTGTTTTGTCATCATGGGATATTGATGGGGGGGGGGCAATTTAATACATGTTAGATGAAGGCAGTAACATAACAAAATGTGGAAAAAGTGAAGAATACTTTCCGAATGCACTGTATATGTACATATCTAACTCAATGACCTTGTATCCCAGCACATAGACTCGGTACTGGGACCCTAAGTTATCTTTACACGATGTGTACTTATTCCTCATGTTATTATTTTTCTATTTTATTCTCTCTGCATTGTTGGGAAGTAACCGTAATTAAGCATTTCACTGTTAGTCTAAACCTGTTGTTTATGAAGCATGTGTCAAATCAAATTTGATTTGAGTTGACATTTACTTACTCACACACATACACACACACACACGCGCGCACACACTTGTTAACCCTTTCCCTGGCTCCCAGCTCCTATATAACACACGGCATGCACTCTAGCCTTGACTCATTGATAAACCCACAGTAACAACCCCAGGTCATGTCGCTAATCGCTTTATGGTGGCCCCATAGAGTTTTACTGCACAGCAGATCCCCTGGCTACAGCACAGACAATGGCTCTGTCCCAAATGGAACCTTATTACCTATGCTGTGCACTACTTTTCACCAGGACCCATAGGGCTTTGGTCAAAAGTAGTGCACTATATATGGAATATACTGATACTGGCTATATTTGTCTGTGAATGTTATCTTAGCCCTGGGTGCTGTACCAAGGCTGTAAACAGTCATATAGAACCTTCCAGAGAAGTCATTTACAGTATAATACTGAGGGAGGGAAGGGCTGGAGAAGGAGTATGCTGATGAGTTTCTATATGTGAGACATTAAACAGATTGGATGTAATTTTAAAGGAAATGTTCTACCATGTGTACTTTATCTATTGCATGTAGAAGTGATGCACGTGAGTGTATGTACATGCACATCTTTTCCCCTGTTTTTAATGAACTCCTAGTCAAATTCCTAACAACTTCTGTTGGTATGGAAATAAATGTTGAATCAGAATCCAATTGTCAGTCATATCCTGACCATAAAATACCTTCTAAAAATATGCAAGATCCACAATTTTCACAAAAACAAATGTATTCTGATATGAGTTTGAAGGAAAGATACAGTATACTGTACACCCACAATACATACACCCTCTAGCACAATAAACATGCATTTTCAGAGCACTCATACACATCAATATTGGAATTTGTACACACCAATTGGTACACACACAGAAACAATGGAGAGACAGACAGATGGACGGACGGACGGACGGACGGACAGACAGACAGACAATGAATAGGTGCTATTCTGTATCTATAGTGAAACTAAGGGACATTACAATTACAATACCTCACAGTATTAAATATACATAGGGGTATGAAATACAGGAACATAAATGAGTTGTCAGTAGAATACCACCAAGAGATCATTCCTCCCTCACTTTAAATACACTTATTCTTCAGCCTGATTAGGATTAGCCTGACACTGGGCTTCGACATATGATCAACCCTACTTACAGTAAATTACCACTTAAGACTTATAATGAATGTGAGTGTAGTATAACACAATTCACTTCTACCTCAGGGCTCTACTAGTAAATGACATCTTAGGCTGAACGTGAATGTACAGTAGTACAGTCCAATTGAGTAGAACAAGGCACAAAGCTCAGCCAGGAGCCTAAGGAATAAGGACCTCTTATCTCTGTATCAGATCAAATAACATACAGCAGATCACTGTCCAAAGAAACACAGATTCCCTGAATAGCATCGAGAAGCTGTAGTGAAGAGTCAACAGACCCAGCTCAATTAGACAAGCATCATTCATGTCAGAGTCAGACACAATTCACAATGTTGTGTTTACAGCCCATCCACAGAGCAAGGGTCAACTGCTGTTCACATTGTGGTGAAAGGGAATCACATCATCTACAATGGAGATATGACAGCAGTGAGTGCAAACCAACCAGACAAATTAAAATGGAATGGATACTATCAGAGTACCAAGTCTAGATAACACAGCACCTGCCATCGGGTCAAAGCGAACATACATTGGCTAACAGTAACATCCATTTGATGTGATACCGTTAGGCTTGACGGGATAAAAGTACAAAGAGAGAGAGAGATGGAGAAAGAGATAGAGATAGAGAAAGAGAGCGATAGAGATATGAAAGACAGCTACAACCACCTTTAGGCCTGAAAGACCTAACGACCCTAGAAAACTCTAACTCAACAATAAAGTGTCTTATCCTCTGGTCTCCCACTTCTCTCCTCTATGGCTGCCTGGTGTGGGGCCAACTTACAGCTATGCCTGAAAGTAATTTCCTGTAAATTGGTGTTACAGAGGCTGCCATGTCAAATGACTCATGTCAAGAGCTCAGTATGCATCACTCTTCCCAGAACCCTTTTCTACCCCTCCATCCCTCCTCCCCTATCCCTCCTTCCCCACAATCACCACCACCTATCATTAGACAACATGTCATGTAGCCAGCCCTAAGCAGCACAGCTCAGGAAGGATATAGCCATGATGCATTCACCAGAGAGAGGTATCCCGGGGAGGGAATGAAGATGGAAGGATATGAGGAGGGGCTCTGGGAGTGAACAGTCAGAACAGGCCTCAGTAGAGAAGTAGCGCTGTTGGTGTCCTGAGGTGCACATCTATAATAACATGCTGTGTTTAACCAGGACCCTCGCATGCGTGCACACACACACACACACGGACACATGCACGTACGCAAACACACACACAAAGAACCCTCACTGTTGTTTCATGCTGCTTCACTAGGAGAGATAAAGCCCATTAAATTACACTGATTGTGAGATAAAAAGAGGAGAGAGAGGAGAGACTGAGTTACATCTAGTGTTGTGCTATCTTGATATGGCCCAGTAGAACAATACTGTTTGTTAAGATGTATGGAAAAATGTTAAAAGCATCTAAAGAAAAAACAGACATGTAGACAGACATGTAGACAGACATGTAGACAGACATGTAGACAGACATGTAGACAGACATGTAGACGGACATGTAGACAGACAGACAGACAGACAGACAGACAGACAGACAGACAGACAGACAGACAGACAGACAGACAGACAGACAGACAGACAGACAGACAGACAGACAGACAGACAGACAGACAGACAGACAGACAGACAGACAGACAGACAGACAGACAGACAGACAGACAGACAGACAGACAGACAGACAGACAGACAGACAGACAGACAGACAGACAGGTTGATACTGCCGGCTGGATGGACAAAAATCCATACAACTTTTTTTTTAAACACCTTCCCTGTTTTTTTTTGTTGTCAAGGAATGATCTTGTCTCATGGCTTTTCCCCAGTTTGAGGGCTGTAATATGAGTGGTCCATGAGAGGTCATGTATCCTAACCACTGTCTGTCCACACTGTGACAGAATGAGGCTGCCACCTATCCCCTGACATCCTGACACGGGCTTCCAACCAACCACTCAATGGGAAAGAAACTCAAGCCACAGGATGGTGGGGATGGGATTATGGGACGCTTTCAGTTCCTCACGCACTGGTGAAAGGAACAGTAAGGACATAGATGTATGAATCTCAAATCAAATCCAATCTCTCAGTATGACATTATACCAAGCGCCTGATAGACTGTGACTGTGGCTAACCATTCAGGTCATGGTATTCTGGCTAATATTCTGATTAACATCTGACTTAGGTACAACCTGCACAGGGTATATCTTGCACTAGGCTGTGCTGTGTGTCTCTGCCTGCTGTGTGTCTCTGCCTGTATCGCCCCATGCTCTCATCTCTTCTCCTCTCCTCTTCTCTGAGATGTTAATGGGATCTAAGTGGAGTTATGATTAAAAGGACACTTCCTCCTTGGAGACCAAGAGATATTTTCACAGATTTTTTTCTTCTCCTCTGAGCGTCGGAAACCTTCAGTCAGGAACAGAGTGTGTGTGTGTGCGTGTGTGTGTGCGTGCGTGTGTGTGTGTGAGGGGCCAGTTAGCGAGCAGAGCTCGCGGAGGGAGCTCATGCCGCGTTGGTTAATTAAATTAAAGCTCCTTTAATGAAACAGGAAGTGAATTTAAAGCTTTAATCCAGACTGTACGTCGCCATCAAAGGTAAGGAACGGGGAGGACAAAAAGAGGCACGATAGTGACAAAAACAACACAACCCTACAGATATGAACTTCTGTGTGTTAAATGTTATCTTCTTCACTCACTCACCGCCCCTTAGCTAAATGGAACCCGTGTGGAAAAGAAAAGAGTAGTCGAACAGCACAAAAACTCTTGATAATGATACAACCAACTCGGTTCAGGGCTGTAGTTTTTTGTAGCACTACTTTCATTTTTCTTTTAGTCTACTACCAGCATGCACCTGTCTAATGGTCCTCTCCTACAGTACCTACCTACGTACACACACTCATGCACACACGCATGCATGCACACATGCAAGCATGCATGCACGCACACACACACACACACACGCACGCACACCCGGTCTAACCTGATAAAGACCTGAGTGGTTGAATCGTTGTCTCTTTTTATCATTTGCTGAACCTGTTCTATGACATCAAGCACCTGCTCAAAGACATGAAATATGAGTATGTCATCTTTCCTCAACCTTCCTACAGTATCTTATCCATAGCCTCCTGATAATGTCATGGCATAGACATATCCTATCAGTCTTACTGTGAATACCTTTACAGAAGAGAAAACAGCTCTTTTTTTCCCAAAAATGACATTTTCCCCATCATTGTCCATATCAGTGTGCAGTGGAAATGCTGGTGTGTTGTCACAGGCCAAATGACAGAGAGAGGAAAGAAGAGAGGAATGAAGAATTATCATACATTTAAACTTTCAAAGAAACAGGAGAGGGGAAGAAAAAAAGAGCAGCTGACATCAATCTGAACTAACAACTTAAATTTAAACAAATGTGTATAACTTATCTCGCTGATCAATCTAGATCTAGATCACAAACCTTGACACATGGATAGAAGATAATAATATTCCTCAATTCAACAAGAGAAAAGTAAATAGAGTCCATCTGAATGGCAGGGATATGTTATCAGTGGGCAATGGATTGTGGGATATATGCAGGGCTCATCATTCAGGGCTGCCCGCTAACCCGTCAACATCTGCCGAGTTTGCCGGGCCAGTTAATCAAGCTTTCATATGGCCCGCTTGGGCCTGTACATTTTCAAACTTGAAAACAAAAAATCATAATTTATATTTCCATTTAATCCTTCACAATCTCCCCAACGTCTGACACTTCACACTTGTTATTAACCAGCATTTAGTTTCCAAGCCGAGGCAAGAATGTTAAAGCCTTGTTAAACCTTGCCTCAGTAGGGCCTGGATACGGTCATGGCTAGAAGGGATCCAGCTTTTGTCAAATGAATGTATTTGAGCTAACTCTAAAACTTTTCCTAACCTTAACCTAATTATTATAACCTGCTACGTTAATTATCCTAACCTGCGGCGTAAATTTTCCTAACCTGCTACAACCGGTCCAATTTAACATTAATTTGACAAAAGCTGGATCCCTTCAAGCCATGACCCCTGGATACTTGCACCAGACCCGTCTTAGCCGAGGCAGAGTTGAACATCGGCAAGCGCATTTCACAATCGCAGAATAAATGTCCTCCACCTGCTTTTCATATCAGACATCCTACACAACAACAGTAGTGGTGTGTGGTTAAAATCACCGGGGAAGCCAAGCCAGAGAAAATAAGCCATATTACAACCTATGTGTTGTGATAATTGCATTGTTTGCTCTATATCCAGTAAGTTCATATGCCTTGACACTGTGATATATCGGCCTAAGGTCGAGACAATAAAAAGACAGTGGCAGAATAAATTAAACCATACATTTTTTTAATCACAAAACCAGAGAGCAACCTCTATCCGGTGAAATCCACAAAGCATATTGCATGTAATGAAACATTTTCAGACTACTAAACAACTTGTTTTAGAACCACGGAGAGTTACCTCAAGTCGCAAAGAAAACAGAAGCTTTCTCCACTATCCAGTACCATTTCAACTTCAACATTTCAACATCATCAAATAACCTATGCTTAGTCTAATACAGTGACTACTGAAAGATACGAAAAACAATTTAGTCTAATCAACGTGAGCTAAACATGATGTGGCTGTCTATGGTTCGGATTTCCCTCCCTCTGTGTGTGTGTGTGTGTGTGTGCGTGTGTGTGTGTGTGTGTGTGTGTGTGTGTGTGTGTGTGTGTGTGTGTGTGTGTGTGTGTGTGTGTGTGTGTGTGTGTGTGTGTGTGTGTGTGTGTGTGTGTGTGTGTGTGTGTGTGTGTGTGTGCGTTCGTTCGTGTACATAGAAAAAACATATAGAGAAATGTCATCCTCCTCTCTTTCATGTTGATGAAATGGTCTATAACTCTGTCATACAGTACACATTTGTATTTTTTATTGTCCTAGGCTACCTGGCTAAAATGCTTGCTCATTAGCCTAACTTTCTTTCATGGGCATTGTTAGCTAGTTAACATTAGCCTTCTACATCTATCTACATATTGAACTTCCTCTCAGGCCAGGGGCACAATGCAATAATTTATGGTTAGATCAGAATCAGCATTATAATCATTGGCCAGTACGGAGAACTAAGTAAAATCACAAGTCCAAATCCCTATCTCCTTCCATGGCTAATTTAGGAAAGGGACAATTTTAGCTAGCTGGCCACCGGAGGACAACAACAGAACGAGATGAACCAATTCAAGTTGTTTCTGTTAATGACTTATTGCTCTCGATGTGATGTGATTGGAGTGAAGCCAAATCCAAACTGTCTTCCCTTTACACCTCTTTTTTTTGTGCGCCTGGACCATTCACTCAGTTTAGCTCAACACTCACTGGCTTCCCTTGCATTCAATGCTACAGTATGGTAGGCAACAATGTAATACTCTTTTTGACCAGACAGCATCAGATAGACGGCCTACACATTCAGAGACAGAAAGGTGAGATACATTCAGCCTCTTGCCAATAGGCCTACACTATGTAGCTGCTTGCTTGCCAAGACACAAATCACTTGTTGGTTAAAAATATACAGGGAAAAAAATCAAATGAATATTGTAATAATGCTATTCTGTAGTCAAAATAATTGTTAAAAAAATAAACAAAAAAATCACAAAAGCAGATAATGAGCTGTGTCTTTAATTTATCAGCAGAATATCAACTGTGGAGTGCACAACTTCTCATACAGTTGGTTGCTCCATGGAAAGAAATGTGTTCTAATAAGCCCAGTCAATGCACAATATTCCTAAAAGCAAACTCGGGACAAGACAAGAGTTTTGTTGGTAATTATTGAAAAGAGGGGGATCCCAGCTTGCCACTGCTGTTTGATTTATTTCTCAACTCCAATTTTTGTGCAATTGGCAGTTTTAGGTCTAAGAGGCTTCTAAACAGCTTCTACCCCCAAGCCATAAGACTCCTGAACAGCTAATCAAATGGCTACCCAGACTATATGCATTGCCCCTCCCCCCTACACTGCTACTACTCTCTGTTATTATCTATGCATAGTCAATTTAATAACTCTACCTACATGTACATAATTACCTCAATTACCTTGACTAACCAGTGTCCCCTGTAAATTGACACAAAGACTCTGTACCAGCACCCCCTGTATATAGCCTCCACAAAGACCCTGTACCAGTACCCCCTGTATATAGCCTCCACATTGACTCTGTAACAGTACCCCCTGTATATAGCCTCCACATTGACTCTGTACCAGCACCCCCTGTATATAGCCTCCACAAAGACTCTGTACCAGTACCCCCTGTATATAGCCTCCACATTGACTCTGTAACAGTACCCCCTGTATATAGCCTCCACAAAGACTCTGTACCAGTACCCCCTGAATATAGCCTCCACAAAGACTCTGTACCAGTACCCCCTGTATATAGCCTCCACAAAGACTCTGTACCAGCACCCCCTGTATATAGCCTCCACATTGACTCTGCACCAGTACCCCCTGTATATAGCCTCCACAAAGACTCTGTAGCAGTACCCCCTGTATATAGCCTCCACAAAGCCTCTGTACCAGTACCCCCTGTATATAGCCTCCACAAAGACTCTGTAGCAGTACCCCCTGTATATAGCCTCCACAAAGACTCTGTACCAGAACCCCCTGTATATAGCCTCCACAAAGGCTCTGTACCAGTATCCCCTGTATATAGCCTCCACAAAGACTCTGTACCAGTACCCCCTATATATAGCCTCCACAAAGACTCTGTACCAGTACCCCCTGTATATAGCCTCCACATTGACTCTGTAGCAGTACCCCCTGTATATAGCCTCCACATTGACTCTGTACCAGTACCCCCTGTATCTGGCCTCCACAAAGACTCTGTACCAGTACCCCCTGTATATAGCCTCCAAAAAGACTCTGTACCAGTACCCCCTGTATATAGCCTCCACAAAGACTCTGTACCAGTACCCCCTGTATATAGCCTCGATAAATGCTCTGTACCAGTACCCCCTGTATATAGCCTCCATAAAGACTCTGTACCAGTACCCCCTATATATAGCCTCCACAAAGACTCTGTACCAGTACCCCCTGTATATAGCCTCCACATTGACTCTGTAACAGTACCCCCTGTATATAGCCTCCACAAAGACTCTGTACCAGTACCCCCTGTATATAGGCTCCACAAAGACTCTGTACCAGCACCCCCTGTATATAGCCTCCACATTGACTCTGCACCAGTACCCCCTGTATATAGCCTCCACAAAGACTCTGTAGCAGTACCCCCTGTATATAGCCTCCACAAAGCCTCTGTACCAGTACCCCCTGTATATAGCCTCCACAAAGACTCTGTAGCAGTACCCCCTGTATATAGCCTCCACAAAGACTCTGTACCAGAACCCCCTGTATATAGCCTCCACAAAGGCTCTGTACCAGTATCCCCTGTATATAGCCTCCACAAAGACTCTGTACCAGTACCCCCTATATATAGCCTCCACAAAGACTCTGTACCAGTACCCCCTGTATATAGCCTCCACATTGACTCTGTAGCGTACCCCCTGTATATAGCCTCCACATTGACTCTGTACCAGTACCCCCTGTATCTGGCCTCCACAAAGTCTCTGTACCAGTACCCCCTGTATATAGCCTCCAAAAAGACTCTGTACCAGTACCCCCTGTATATAGCCTCCACAAAGACTCTGTACCAGTACCCCCTGTATATAGCCTCCACAAAGACTCTGTACCAGTACCCCCTGTATATAGCCTCCACAAAGACTCTGTACCAGTACCCCCTATATATAGCCTCCACAAAGACTCTGTACCAGTACCCCCTGTATATAGCCTCCACATTGACTCTGTACCAGTACCCCCTATATATAGCCTCCACAAAGACTCTGTACCAGTACCCCCTGTATATAGCCTCCACAAAGACTCTGTACCAGTACCCCCTGTATATAGCCTCCACAAAGACTCTGTACCAGTACCCCCTATATATAGCCTTCACAAAGACTCTGTACCAGTACCCCCTGTATATAGCCTCCACAAAGACTCTATAGCAGTACCCCCTGTATATTGCCTCCACATTGACTCTGTACCAGTACCCCCTGTATATAGCCTCCACAAAGACTCTGTAGCAGTACCCCCTGTATATAGCCTCCACATTGACTCTGTACCAGTACCCCCTGTATATAGCCTCCACAAAGACTCTGTACCAGTACCCCCTGTATATAGCCTCCACAAAGACTCTGTACCAGTATCCGCCGTTATTGCTATTTACTGCTGCTCTTTAATTATTTGTTATTCTTATCTCTTACTTTTTTTAGGGATTTTCTTAAAACTGCATTGTTGTTAAGGGCTTGTAAGTAAGCATTTCACTGAACGGTCTACACCTGTTGTATTTGGCGCATGTAACAAATAACATTTGATTGGATTTTACAATCTGAATGTCTGACATGGCAATAAAAACGTAACCATGGGAAGCACGTCATGGCCATTCCAGTGCATAAACGGTAGGCCAATATTCACTGTAAAATTCACACAATGACACTGTATTTATAAAAACTGTAAAAATCACATAATTAAATTTTTCTATGACATTGTTACCTTCTTATGGCTTAGATCCCGATATGACAACAGCCAGTGAAAGTGCAGGGCGCCAAATTCAAAACAACAGAAATCTCATAATTAAAATTCCTCAACTATACAAGTATTTTACACCATTTTAAAGATAAACTTGTTGTTAATCCCACCACAGTGTCCGATTTCAAAAAGGTTTTATGAAGAATGCACACCACAGCCATTTTTCCAGCCAAAGAGAGGAGTCACAAAAAGCAGAAATAGAGATAAAATGAATCACTAACCTTTGATGATCTTCATCAGATGACACTCATAGGACTTCATGTTACACAATACATGTATGTTTTGTTCGAAAAAGTTCATATTTATATCCAAAAATCTCAGTTTACATTGACGTGTTACGTTCAGTAATGTTTTGCTACCAAAACATCCGGTGATTTTGCAGAGAGCCACATCAATTTTACAGAAATACTCATCATAAATGTTGATGAAAATACAAGTGTTATGCATGGAACTTTAGATAACCTTCTCCTTAATGCAACCGCTGTGTCAGATAAAGAAAATAAGATTTTACCGGGCCTCCCAGGTGGCGCAGTGGTTAAGGGCCCTGTACTGCAGCGCCAGCTGTGCCACTCTGGGTTCGCGCCCAGGCTCTGTCGTAACCGGCAGCGACCGGGAGGTCAGTGGGGCGACGCACAATTGGCCTAGCGTTGGCTGGTAGGGATATCCTTGTCTCATCGCACACTAGCAACTCATGTGGCGGGCCGGGCACAGTGTGGATGTGGCTCTCTACAAAACGTAACAGAGGTCAGAAATAGCATTATAAATATTAACTTACCTTTGATGATCTTCATCAGAAGGCACTCCCAGGAATCCCAGTTCCACATTAAATGTTTGATTTGTTCGATAAAGTCCATCATTTATGTCCAAATACCTCCTTTTTGTTCGCGCGTTTAGTACACAAACTCACGAGACTCACGAGGCGTGGGGCGTGGGCAAGTCCAGGCGAAAGTTTAGACGAAAAGTCATATTACAGTTCGTAGAAATCAATCTTTAGGATGTTTTTATCATAAATCTTCAATAATGTTTCAACCTGAGAATTCCTTTGTCTGTAGAAATGCAATGGGAACGCAGCTAACTCTCACGTTAGCGTGTGCGATCAGCTCATGGAACTCTGCCAGACCCCTGACCCAATCAGCTCTCATTCCCCCCTCCTTCACAGTAGAAGCTTCAAACAAGGTTCTATAAAGACTGTTGACATCTAATGGAAGCCTTAGGAAGTGCAATATGACCCCATAGACACTGTATATTCGATAGGCAAAAACTACAAACCTCAGATTTCCCACGTCCTGGTTGGATTTTTTTCAGGTTTTTGCCTGCCATATGAGTTCTGTTATACTCACAGACATCATTCAAACAGTTTTAGAAACTTCAGAGTGTTTTCTATCCAATACAAATACAAATAATATATTGCATATATTAGCATCTGGGACTGAGTAGGAGGCAGTTTACTCTGGGCACGCTATTCATCCAAAAGTGAAAATGCTGCCCCCTATCCCAAAGAAGTTAATATGCGATTTCGTGCACCAGCTGTTTTTTTTAACAAATAATAGGACTGATGATAGAGGTAGAAGACCCACTCACTGTCGGATCCTTACAATGCACCCCGACCTACTTCCCCGATATCACCGTATCTTTCTCATGCGAATAACGGGGATGTGGGCCTTGTCGGGTTCCTGAAGTAAATCCTTCACGTCCGACTCGTTAAAGAAAAAAATCTGTCCAATACGAGGTGAGTAATCGCTGTCCTGATATCCAGAAGCTCTTTTCGGTGGCAGAAACATTATGTACAAAATAAGTTTCAAACAACGCAAAAAAACGCACAATAACACAATTGGTAAAACGGCAGCCATCTCCCCCGGCGGGAAAGGAAAGGGGTGAATACCTAGACAGTTATACAACTGAATGCATTCAACTGAAACGTGTCTTCCGCATTTAACCCAACTCCTCTGAATCAGAGCAGTGACGGGGGCTGACATAATCGACATCCACGTCCTCGGCCCGGCCCGGGTTAGGCCAACTTCGATAAATAACTTAGAGATAAATGTCACATATATGTAAATAATCCTTCCTCCAAAGAACTATTCTGTAGATAGCATTTTTGAAAGTTCTCAAAATCATGGTATTTTTTTTCTGTCTGAAGAATTACTCATAGGCATCTTTCGCTTAGTCCACGGGGCTAGAACGGAGAGAGAGGAGAGAGGAAAGAGATTACGAGAGAGAAGGGAGGGAAGAGAGGGAGCACTCCCTCTCTTATTATGTAAACGAGTGCATGACTATTCCTCTGGGTCCCTGGAGAGTTAATTACCAGTGGCTTCTCACACTAATTGGCTAAAACTAAGAATGTATATATTTCTCTCTCTCTCCCTCTCACCCTCTCTCCCTCTCTCCCTCTCTCCCTCTCTCCCTCTCCCCCTCCCTCTCTCCCCCTCTCCCTCTCTCCCCCCTCTCTCTCTCTCTCTCTCTCTCTCTCTCAAACCTGTTTTCCCCTCTTATAGTCTCTTCTCTCCTCTCCTCTTTTCCTCCAATTCCTTTCTTTCTGCCAGGTGAATTTCTAGCTTCGATGGTTCATTTGAGCATCTGCTCAAGCTGGCAAAGGAGAGAGATATTTTTACAAATAGCTAATTCCAGCTATTTGGCTGGACTAATCACTATTGGAAGAGGAACAAGTGTTGAAATAAAAAAGAAGAGGAGAGTGTCACTTTGGTATGAAAGATTTGGGAGACAGGCGCAGGAATGTGTAATAGTTTTTTTATTACGCCCCAAATTACGGCGTGCCGTGTAAGGACCCGGGGACGAAGACCAAACAAACACGTACACAAAACACAGGGTTGAAACCCTGAATAAATACACGCGCGCACAATAATTAACACAAGGGATCCGACCCGTAATCATCTGCGCAATCCACAAGGGCACGAAAGCCCAAAACACACAACGGACATTGGAAAAAGAATGGACAGCCCAATGGAAACCAAAGGGCACATATACCAATACTAATCGGTGGGAATAGGGGATAGGTGTGTGTGATGAAAGTTCTGGAGGTATCCGTGACAGAGAGCTTGGTGTTTATGAAAGGAATGGAATGAAACACAAAAAGAGAGGGATGGCAGTTTGGGATTAACAATGCTGGGTGCTTGGAGAGCAGTGAAAAGAAAAACATTAGGATAACATATTTAGAGAGAGAGAAGGAAAAAGAGAGAGGGAGAGAGAGAGAGAGAGAGAGAGGACAATCTTGTAGCAGAAGGATGGAAAAAGAGCCTATAGTTGATAATGTCTGAAGCTCCTGAATACAAAATGGCAAACAGACAGACAGACAGACAGACAGACAGACAGACAGACAGACAGACAGACAGACAGACACAGAGAGAGAGAGAGAGAGAGAGAGAGAGAGAGAGAGAGACAGAGACAGAGACAGAGACAGACAGACACAGAGAGAGAGAGAGAGAGAGAGAGAGAGAGAGAGAGAGAGAGAGACAGACAGACAGACAGACACAGAGAGAGAGAGAGAGAGAGAGAGAGAGAGAGAGAGAGGAGGTAGATTGATAGACTGCCGCCGCAGGGCCTGCCATGTACTCCGGTAGAGGCCGGTATGGGCGTGGGCCTTATACAATACAGAAGCTGTTACCATGTTAATTAAGTGACAGTCAGAAGATATGGATTATGGACCCAGGGCTAGACGCAGCTAAGGCACCGTACCATGACGACGGGATATGACAACCCTGTGAATAGACTGTTTAAGCTGCTGAGAGACCGGGCAAAGTGTTCAAATAAAATGGTGGACTGACGTTGGACTGAGCACATTGTGACTTTCCACGTCATTGTGCAGGAATTAATTCCTAATTGTTTTCCCTAGTTAAATAAATGTTAAATAAAAAGTTAAATGAAGAAATATAAACTGCAAACGATGCCGAATAAAAAACACTTCCAATGTCTGACTGACGGATTTTACATGTCAAGCGTGTGATGCATTCACTCCATAATCACCGAACAATAACAGACAGACAGTCATGCAAACAGTAGAAAATATACTTTTTTACAACAAAAGCGTACTTCCTATTATTATTTTTAAGCGTTGGTTGATCAAGGTGTATGGCGTTAGAAAACTAAAGAGATTAGGCCTGCCTGCATGCTAGCGGTTAGCGCTTGTTTAAAAGCTCTTTCCAGGTGACATGTTAATGGTGGCTCCATACAGCTAGCTAGCTAGCTAGCTTTCTCTGCAGCCACTGCAGCTGGCCTTTTAAAGATAACAGGAATATTTAACACTTCTGCCCAGAAAGACTATTTATTCACAGTAATGAGCTGATACTAAAGCAGAATGAAACACCACAGGACTGGAGGATGGAGAAAACAGAGAAAATGACAGAAAGGAAAATAATGATAAAGGTAGAAGAAAGAGAAGAAAGGGAACTAAGAGAGAATAAAAGGCTTTGAACAACATGAAAGAGAAAAGCTTTTTCGCTCCTGAGCTTATAAAAAACAGTTGTTTTAGCTTCATCCCGTCTGTCCTGCTGAAACGACTGTCCCCCCCAACCCACCCTGATATGTCCTGAAGTCCCTCCCATTGTCCCGATATGTCCTGTGAACTGTCCAGATGAGGACATGACATTACCTCGAGCCAATGGTTAGATAGGGTCTACAGTAGGCCTGAGTTGTTAGGAAGATGGTAAAAAAGGGACAACAAAAGAAGTTAATAACATCTGATTGGGAGCAGGCAGTGGCTGCTTCAGGCAGTGGCTGTTTCAGGCAGTGGCTGCTTCATGCAGTGGCTGCTTCAGGCAGTGGCTGCTTCAGGCAGTGGCTGCTTCATGCAGTGGCTGCTTCATGCAGTGGCTGCTTCAGGCAGTGGCTGCTTCATGCAGTGGCTGCTTCATGCAGTGGCTGCTTCAGGCAGTGGCTGCTTCAGGCAGTGGCTGCTTCAGGGAGCAGACAACACTCAGGCTGCTCTCCTCTCTCCTACTCCTGTCTACTCTCTCCTGTCCAGGTGGTGAGAGCATGCTGCATGCACCTCTCCTCTTCTTCCCCCTGCCCACTCCTCGCCCCTCTTCTCTCCGTCTCAGCGGACCTCTGGATCTGTCCGTCAGCTCAGCCCCTCCAGGCCAGTGGAGGATGGGCCTCTGATTGACACCACCGATAATCACCCTAATAGGTGCTAGGGGAGAAGGGGGGGGGGACCAGCTGTCTACTCCAGGACTCAAACACCTGCCGTGCCATGATGCACCAGCCCAATCCACCTTTACCATTTAGGGAAGACGAATGAGCGAGGGAGGAGGGAGGAGAGGAGGAAGAGGAAGTTGCAGGAATTGCAGCTTTTTGGTGTAGGTGAGGATACGTTTGGGAACGCATGCAAGCAAACAACTTACTGAAGATGAGACAGACCTGCCACCTCAGCATACCCCACACAACCAACTGCTTCAAATACAGTTAGAAGGGGTCAGTCAGTCTATTCAAATAGCAGAATAAAATGTTTGTCTACCTAAAGGCAAAATGAAACACCTTACACTTGTCTTCATTTACTCTATAGACTACTACTATTGTATCACAATGTGAACCAACATCATTGGCCTACATGACAGAGAGCCAAAGACGGTTTACGTTGAGTGTTATAGGCAAATAGCTGGTCTCTCCAATCCTCTGATCTTTGCTCAATTTGTGTTCATCATAAGTGAAACCACAGTCATCTATTAATGAATATAGGCTCTTGTTTTTACGTTAACAAGAGTTAACAACACAATACAAGGGGTGTGTCACAAATGGCACCCTATCCCCTGTACAGTGCACTAACTTTGACCGGAGCCTGATGACACTTGGTCAAAAGTAGTGCACTATATAGTGAATAGGGTGCCACTTGTGATGGAGACAGAGTAGTCAGGTAGTCATTTAACTCTCTTTCATGGTCTCATCCTCTTCCTCATCAGAGCGAGCAGCTACAATGAACAAAAACTTTGTTATCTATCTTTGTAGTGTAGATGAGTCATCTTTCAGACTCAGACTGCACACACAAACATGCACACTCATGTGCACTCACACACTCACACACACACACACACACAACTCAGACTGTGGTACAACAACAGAAGGACAACAACAGAGGAAAGTTTAATTCCCCTCTTAATTACGCTAAATTTGGAGGAGAACAGAGAGTGGTATCAGCTTTTGTTTTCCTTTGTGAAAACAAACACAGTGAGAGATGGTATGAGAGGGAGTATGGTGTGTGTGTGTGTGTGTGTGTGTGTGTGTGTGTGTGTGTGTGTGTGTGTGTGTGTGTGTGTGTGTGTGTGTGTGTGTGTGTGTGTGTGTGTGTGTGTGTGTGTGTGTGTGTGTGTGCCAGTATGCATGCGTCTATGGCTGCCTGCATTGTGTACGTGTGTGTGTGTTTATAACTAAGTAGCTTGGCGCTGCTGATGAGCAATCTGGCCAATCTCAGGGCCTCTGTATGGTAGAGGTTCTTTATAATGAGGTGCGCTCCTCCTCACCACTGTTCAGTGCACACACACACATACACACACATACACACAAACACACACACTGCTGTGTGCAGCGTGCTGTGCATTGTGATGTTAATGAGGCAGTGCGTTACAACACACCACTCTTAATTGTCCTCTTTGATCTCGGGCTAATTCCACTAATTAAGAGCCAAACTTTCAAAGTTGAACGTTTTGCTTTGCCTCAGACTGTGTGTGTGTGTGTGTGTGTGTGTGTGTGTGTGTGTGTGTGTGTGTGTGTGTGTGTGTGTGTGTGTGTGTGTGTGTGTGTGTGCATGCGCAGTAGTATAGCCAGGCCCTCTCCCTCTCCTCCTTACCCTGCTATACGTGTTACTTTAGCCTAAAGCCTGTCGTATGCGAACCAATCGGAAAGTTTCGTGGATATATTATGACGAGATTTTGTGACGTTTTTGTTCGTTTTGGTAGTCGGTAGTTCGGTAGTCTACACGCTTTCATCTGTGATTGGTCAACAGTAGGGAACAAAACTATGGATGGGATTCTTCAGTTAAGTGTTTATTGTCATTCAAAAAATAATTGTCCAACAAAAATATGAACGTGACACGTAAATCAAATCAAAGTTTATTTGTCACGTGAGCCGAATACAACAGGTACAACAGGTGCGTCGAATACAAACTTACAGTGAAATGCTTACTTACAGGCTCTAACCAATAGTGCAAAAAGGATGTTAGGTGAACAATAGGTAAGTAAAGAATATCCATGTCGTCATTCAGCCACGATTCCGTGAAATATAGGATATTACAGTTTTTGATGTCCCGTTGGTAAGATATTCGTTATCGTACCTCGTCTAATTTATTGACCAATGATTGCACGTTGGCGAGTAGTATTGACAGTAACGGCAGCTTTCCCAGGCGCCTTCTCCGGGTTCTGACCAGTCATCCGGCTATTTGTCCTCTGTACCTGCATTGCTTTCTCTTGAAAATAACAGGGATGTTGGTCCTGTGGGGTGTCTTGTGCATCATCTTTGTTGTAGAAAATATCTTCGTCTAATCCGAGGTGAGTGATCGCTGTCCTGACATCCAGAAGCTGTTTTTTGCTGTAATGTGTTTACAGCCTTGTTAGTGAGCATTTCTCCTTTGCCAAGATAATCCATCCACCTGATAGGTGTGGCATATCAAGAAGCTGATTAAACAGCATGATCATTATACAGGTGTACCTGTACCTAGCAACTTATACAGGTGCTAGGGACAATAAAAGGCCACACTAAAATGTGCAGTTTTGTCACACAACACAATGCCACAGAGTATTTATGTCTGTAATAAAGCCTTTTTGTGGGGAAAAACTAATTCTGAGGCCCACCCATGACTGCACAACTGCCCAGTCATGTGAAATCCATAGATACACACACAGTCAGATACACAGACAGAAACAAGAGAGGAACAGACCCTAACAAACAAGTGGCCTTATTACTAGAGCAGTGTCGTGGCTTTAGTCATCCACGGCCCTGTGGGTTTTCAGTCCCCAGGACACACTCACAACAACAGGCCACATGCTGGCATCTTCATCTTGCTTTACTCTCAGTTGCATCACTCACTCACTCACTCTCACCCCCCCCCCCCCCCCCCCCCCCACATGCACGAACGAATGCACTCACACATCAAGCAGCCATCCTCCATGGTCTGTACCAATTTTAACTGCCTATGTTTGGCCAAGCTGTTGGTTGTCAGCCTCCTACATACACTATACACACAAAAGTATGTGGACACCCTTTCAAATGAGTGAATTTGGCTATTTCAGCCACACCCATTGCTGACAGGTGTATAAAATGGAGCACACTGCCATGCAATCTCCATAGACAAACATTGGCAGTAGAATGCCTTACTGAAGAGCTCAGTGACTTTCAATGTGACACCGTCATAGAATTGCCGCCTTCACAAGTCAGTTTGTCAAACTTCTGCGATTCTGTGCTTTCAACTTTGTGGCAACAGTTTGGGGAATGCCCATAAACCCCATCGAACACCTTTGGGATGAATGGAAGCCAGGCGATCGGTAAACTGGGCTACTCATTCTTTGCAGCTGCAGCAGGAACAGAAGTATGGAGAAGCACGTTTTATGTTTTGTAATAGTGTTGACAGTGCTGAATAAAAACTTAAACAAACTCAGTCAGAAAAAGCAGCTCTTTGCTGTATTCTTTGACAGTTTCTCAGTGGACATGGTTTTAAACGTTATTAAATCTGACTTAGGCTAGTAGCCTATAAAACCTTTCTGTGGCCAAGGTCATGGAAGCTCTGCAGGCACGGTGATTGAGCTATCCGATTGGCCAGTGCAGAAGGGACACTCGATTTAGCCACAGTCTCCCAGTCTGCCGGGTAGGAGTAGTTCGTCTAATCAGACAAATAAAATGGTTAGAAATGGGAACACTTTGCTTACCCGGTGTGCAGAGCTTTAGAATCAAGTGCACCTATCGCCAACAGTGCAACACAAATAACAAAATGTGTATTATCTGTACTGACCCCTTGAATAAAGTGTAGTAGACTAGACAAGGCCTTAGGCCATCCTCTGGCCCATGGTAAAACAGCTCTGATTCATTCACTTCTTATTCCCGTCAAGCTGTGATGAGCTAAAGGCGTCAGGTAGAGGAGAGGGACAATCAATAGTTTTGTCTGACAACTGTTAACGAGAGTCCCATGTCTTAGTGTATTGACTGTGGGGTTACATTGTTGTACTATTTATTTTCTTAGCCTAGTGGGAATCAATTAGTCGTACAAATATAGATCACACTAACGTTCTGCTGTTTTTCTGTTGTGTTATCATGTCTACCCCTTAAAACTGTGGGAAAGATTGGACATTTAATTCGCACAGACTCTTGACACAAACCCAACCTGACACCAACAGAAACACACACCAGAACAATCCTCCTCAGAGTCAGAAGAATATGGACAGGGAACAAAGGGAAAAGCAAAGTGGAGTCGATATTTTTCAGAGAGTGTTCAGATTTTAATAGGCAAGAGGGCAGATGAGAGAAAGAGAGTGTGTGTGTGTGTGGCAAGGAGAGAGCAGTCCGCCTGCCTCACACAGCCCAGTCAGAAGATCCCATGTCAATCAGAGCATGGCCTTTTAGCCACACACTCTGTCAGAGATGCCAGTTTGACAGACGATACAGAACCCAGGCAACATTTCTCCGGCATGGAAGGGGTGTTAGGGGGAGGGAGGAGGGAGGAGGAGGGAAGGAGGTAGGGAGGAGGGGTTGTAGAAGGTTGGAGGGAGTGAGGGAGTACAGGAGTGGAGAGAGAGAGAGAGAGAGAGACAGAGAGAGAGAGAGAGAGAGAGAGAGAGAGAGACGAAGACAGGGAGGAGGGTTGATAAAACACAACTGCCAATTTGCTGCTTTCCATTGCCTATATCGTTAGGGTTTCAGGCTGTGTAGTTGGTTGCAGACCCAGCCGTCCATCCACCTCACCCGCAGCCCAAGCAGAGCCTAAAACAAACAACAGACCTCTTGCTTATTCATCTGAGCCCTCCACTCATTAGCATCTCAACCATTAGCGTCTCGCTAGCTAACATTTCTCCTCACTTCTCTGTTCCATCAGTCGTCAGGTTGACAGGCTGCCGGTCATGGAGTAAAGGCCGCTCACACGCCCTGCAACACAAACACTAACTAGCCGCTTTGCAAACACTCAACTTTTATTTGCATCTATTTATTTGTTTGACGGTTATTTTTGGGTTTGTCTCAGATTCCAAGGACATTAGCTACTGTAGCAGCTACCAGCAAGAATATTAGTATTGGGACTGAGGGGATTCAAAACAGATGTCTTCAAAGGTTTAGAGACGTTTCTTTATAGAGAGCTACAGTAGGAAGATATTAGAAGGATATACCATGGTAGCATGGATTTACATGGCGTTTTCACAATCCTCTTTTACTAGATGACGAATGACAAAGGAAAGCTTCCTTGTTGACCTTTACCAAGTCCTTTGTTTTGGATTGGCCCTAGAGTCCCTGGTCAAAAGTAGTGCACTGTAAAGGGAATAGGGTGCCATTCGGGATGCAGTCCCTGTACATTCTGTGGGGGATGTGACCGGCTGGCTGGCTGGCAGGGTTCAGGCAGTGACTATAGAACCAGTGTTCTGTGACGTCTTGTCCTGAGGGACCCTGTTCCACATAAAGGCACACGGAAACCCTGCAACCCTATTCTCTCCTCTATATTCTCTCCTCTTTGCTTTGCTTTCCTCTCCTCATCCTATCCTATCCTCCCTCCTCTCTTCTTTATTCTCCACTCTTCTCCCGTCTCATCTCCTCTCTCCACTCTCCCTCACCCCAACCATGTCACCAACCCGAGAGAAAGGCTTGGAGATACACAACAACAAAAACATTGGTGGCATCACTGCAAACTTCCACATTGTTCTCGACAGAAGCACAGACTGAGGCTATAAGCACACTCATCATGCATAAGAATGCCATGGATCATTCTAATGTAACACCGATATCATGAATGCTTCTAAAACACATTTAGTGCAATCGAGGTTAGAGTGTTACACTAAGAGCTGAGGAGAGTGAGAGATTTTGCCCAGAGCTCTATGGGCCCTGGTCAAAAGTAGTGCATTATAAAGGGAATAGTGTGCCATTTGGGACGCAACCTCTGAGAGACTCTGAAGTCAGCAGCATCGATGTGGGAAAATCAGAATCTCAGTTGGGGAACTCATTTGAGGTCACATCCTGCCTAGGGGGAAGTGGGGTTTTCTGTTCCCTCCTCTGACTCCCTATCCCGCTTCCTCTCGCTCTCTTTTCCTCTCTCCCTCCCTCACTCCCCCCCTCTCCCATGATGGCAAGCTGGAGCTAACGAGCACTTTGTCAGGTTGGTTGTTCTAATTAAGTCAATTAGTGGAATGCAGGGGCAGATGGCAAGAAGAAGAAGAGAAGGGAAATGATCAACATCATGCTTTCTATCTAAAGCTTCCCTCTTAGTTATCCCTGGAGCATTACAGCACCACTCTACCCCCACTACAGCTGTGAGAGGTAGGGGCTCTGGGAGGTGAGCTGGGCTTTGTCCCAAATGCCACCCTATTTCCTATATAGTGCATTACTTTTGACCAGGGCGTCTGGGGAAAATCAGAGCACTATAAAGGGGATAGGTTGCATTTGGGATGCATTCCTGCAGTACACCAGAGATTGAAAGGGTGAGTGAGGGCATGTGGGTCATCCAAGGTTAAATCTCTGACTTTATCATGGCAGCCTTCTGAACCATATGTAGCTGATCCTTCCATATAGGAACACAGGGACACTCAGACCTAAAAAGATGTCTGGGGCCTCCCGAGTGGCGCAGCGGTCCAAGGCACTGCATCGCAGTGTTGCGGCGTCACTACAGCCTGAGGTTCGAGTCAGCCACACATTTGGTGCAGCATCGTGTGGGTTAGGAGAGAGTTTGGCCAGGGGGGTTAATCACGCTCTATCGACTCATTGGTGGTCAGATGAACAGTGTTTCCTCCAACACATTGGTGCAGCTGGCTTCTGGGTTAAGAAAGCGGATGTTAAGAAGCGCGCTTTGTCGGGTTAAGTTTCGGAGGACGCTTGATCCTCTCCTGAGCCCGTTGGGGAGTTGCAGTGATGTGACAAGATTGTAATCATGAAAATGTGGAGAAAAGGGGGTAAAAATAAACAAATAAAAGCAGGCTGGACTCTTTTCTAAATGGTTTTGATTGCTCTTTTGACTCGTTAAAAGTCCATTGAGCAGACCAGAACGTTAGAACGATAGCGTGGTGTCTCAGATGTGCTGGCCTGAGATGTGCTGGCCTGAGATGTGCTGGCCTCTGTAGAGGGAGATGGGTAATGGCTGTGAGACTAAAGCAAAAGAGGAGGAAGACTAGAAGATTGGGCACTAATGCAGACACCACTCTGATTGGCTCCTAACTCCTTTGGTACCATCATACACATTTTGGGGCAGGCTGTGCTGTGCTGTGTTCACCATGCACACACACACGTACACACATACACACACACACACACCTTATGACAGATGGCTACAGAGAACCACCAGGGCAATCAATATTACAAAGCAGAAAATATGCTGAACTAGGGGAATCTCTCTGCGGCTTCAAGCCAAGCTTGAAGAATACCTACCAAGAAACATTTGCTTCCTATTTCAAAGTTGCATTCTGGAGTTTAGACAAGAAGCAGGAGGCAAGAGGCAAGCGATCAGAGAGCATGCAGGGAATCTGACTTTTCAAAGTGTTTGGGGAGGAAGATAACATTTAATTGACCTTTTCTGATACATTAAAACAACAAATAGGTCTCCAATAGTGTTCAAAAAATGACATAGAAGTTTGTTACTCATAAAAAAAAATCACAAAAAATAAACTTAAAAGACTGCATAGTCAATATACACTGCTCAAAAAACACTTTTTTTTTTTTCACCTTGCTTTAACCAGGTAGGCTAGTTGAGAACAAGTTCTCATTTGCAACTGGGACCTGGCCAAGATAAAGCATAGCAGTGTGAACAGATAACACAGAGTTACACATGGAGTAAACAATTAACAAGTCAATAACACAGTAGAAAAAAAGGGGAGTCTATATACATTGTGTGCAAAAGGCATGAGGAGGTAGGCGAATAATTAAAATTTTGCAGATTAACACTGGAGTGATAAATGATCAGATGGTCATGTACAGGTAGAGATATTGGTGTGCAAAAGAGCATAAAAGTAAATAAATAAAAACAGTATGGGGATGAGGTAGGTAAAAATGGGTGGGCTATTTACCGATAGACTATGTACAGCTGCAGCGATCGGTTAGCTGCTCAGATAGCAGATGTTTGAAGTTGGTGAGGGAGATAAAAGTCTCCAACTTCAGCGATTTTTGCAATTCATTCCAGTCACAGGCAGCAGAGAACTGGAACGAAAGGCGGCCAAATGAGGTGTTGGCTTTAGGGATGATCAGTGAGATACACCTGCTGGAGCGCGTGCTACGGATGGGTGTTGCCATCGTGACCAGTGAACTGAGATAAGGCGGAGCTTTACCTAGCATGGACTTGTAGATGACCTGGAGCCAGTGGGTCTGGCGACGAATATGTAGCGAGGGCCAGCCGACTAGAGCATACAAGTCGCAGTGGTGGGTGGTATAAGGTGCTTTAGTGACAAAACGGATGGCACTGTGATAAACTGCATCCAGTTTGCTGAGTAGAGTGTTGGAAGCAATTTTGTAGATGACATCGCCGAAGTCGAGGATCGGTAGGATAGTCAGTTTTACTAGGGTAAGTTTGGCGGCGTGAGTGAAGGAGGATTTGTTGCGGAATAGAAAGCCGACTCATGATTTGATTTTCGATTGGAGATGTTTGATATGAGTCTGGAAGGAGAGTTTAAAATAACACATCCTAGATCTGATTGAATGAAATATTCTTATTAAATACTTTTACTTTTTTCTTTACATAGTTGAATGTGCTGACAACAAAATCACACAAAAATTATCAATGGAAATCAAATTTATCAACCCATGGAGGTCTGGATTTGGAGTCACACTCAAAATTAAAGTGGAAAACCACACTACAGGCTGATCCAACTTTGATGTAATGTCCTTAAAACAAGTCAAAATGAGTCTCAGTAGTGTGTGTGGTCTCCACGTGCCTGTATGTCCTCGCTACAACGCCTGGGCATGCTCCTGATGAGGTGGCGAATGGTCTCCTGAGGGATCTCCTCCCAGACCTGGACTAAAGCATCCGCCAACTCCTGGACAGTCTGTGGTGCAACGTGGCGTTGGTGGATGGAGCGAGACATGATGTCCCAGATGTGCTCAATTGGATTCAGGTCTGGGGAATGGGCGGGCCAGTCCATAGCATCAATGCCTTCCTCTTGCAGGAACTGCTGACACACTCCTGCCACATGAGGTCTAGCATTGTCTTGCATTAGGAACCCAGGGCCAACCGCACCAGCATATGGTCTCACAAGGGGTCTGAGGATCTCATCTTGGTACCTAATGGCAGTCAGGCTACCTCTGGCGAGCACATGGAGGGCTGTGCGGCCCCCCAAAGAAATGCCACCCCACACCATGACTGACCCACCGCCAAACCGGTCATGCTGGAGGATGTTGCAGGCAACAGAATGTTCTCCACGGCGTCTCCAGACTCTGTCACGTCTGTCACATGTGCTCAGTGTGAACCTGCTTTCATCTGTGAAGAGTACAGGGTGCCAGTGGCGAATTTGCCAATCTTGGTGTTCTCTGGCAAATGCCAAACGTCCTGCACGGTGTTGGGCTGTAAGCCCAACCCCCACCTGTGGACGTCGGGCCCTCATACCGTTTGAGCAGACACATGCACATTTGTGGCCTGCTGGAGGTCATTTTGCAGGGTTCTGGCAGTGCTCCTCCTGCTCCTCCTTGCACAAAGGCGGAGGTAGCGGTCCTGCTGCTGGGTTGTTGCCCTCCTACGGCCTCCTCCACGTCTCCTGATGTACTGGCCTGTCTCCTGGTAACGCCTCCATGCTCTGGACACTACGCTGACAGACACAGCAAACCTTCTTGCCACAGCTCGCATTGATGTCCCATCCTGGATGAGCTGCACTACCTGAGCCACTTGTGTGGGTTGTAGACTCCGTCTCATGCTACCACTAGAGTGAAAGCACCGCCAGCATTCAAAAGTGACCAAAACATCAGCCAGGAAGCATAGGAACTGAGAAGTGGTCTGTGGTCACTACCTGCAGAACCACTCCTTTATTGGGGGTGTCTTGCTAATTGCCTATAATTTACACCTGTTGTCTATTCCATTTGCACAACAGCATGTGAAATTTATTGTCAATCAGTGTTGCTTCCTAAGTGGACAGTTTGATTTCACAGAAGTGTGATTGACTTGGAGTTATATTGTGTTGTTTAAGTGTTCCCTTTATTTTTTTGAGCAGTGTATTATTATAATATAGTACACAGGACATATACACTAAGACAGGACAAATACACACAGAACAAAATATTAAGAACATCTGCTCTGTCCATGACATAGACTAACCAGGTGAATCCAGGTGAAAGTTATGATCCCTATTGATGTCACCTGTTAAATCCACTTCAATCAGTGTAGATAAAGGGGTGGAGGCAAGTAAAAAAATTATTTTGTTCACTTTCAGACAATTGAGACATGGTTTGTGTGAGAGTGTCATTCAGAGGGTGAATGGGGAAGGCAAAATATTTAAGTGCCTTCGAACGGGGTATGGTAGTATGTGCCAGGCGCACCGGTTTGTGTCAAGAACTGCTCAACACTTTCCTGTGTGTATAATGAATGACGCACCACCCAATGGACATCCAGCCATCTTGACACAACTGTGGGAACCATTGGAGTCAACATGGGCCAGCACCTTATAGAGTCTGTTCTGAGGGCAAAAGTGCAACTCACTATTAGGAAGGTGTTCCTAATGTTTTGTACACTCATATCATTTTCTGATTCCCTTTTGCTCTCTCACACATACTCTATCTCTCTCTATCGCATTAGGCCTTACAGTACCTGGCCTATGTACCTGGTCCATGTTGGTCTGAGATACAGGCAGCGGGTGAGGCAGGTTGACCTGGTGAGGGCATCCCCGGGGCCATGGTGTCTGAGCCCCTATTAGGCTGATGGGAGCTGGCAGCCTGGCAGCTGGTACTGGACCTAGAGTTAGCTAACAGCTAGTCTAGCACACACACACACAGCTCTGCTCAACCCTCCTCATGCCACCCTAATTAACAGAAGAAGCCTTGACTAACTACTAATTGAAAGATAATTAGCTGGGGTAACGTGTGTGTGTGTGTGTGTGTAGTGTGTTTAAAACGCACTCTGAAATGTCATAAGCTACTGTAGATTTCCATCCAGATGAGTTTCCATCAAACTGAGTTGTTGCGGATAAAAAACTGTGTGTGATGACGTAGTGCACATAAAATAACTTTTGCGGTTAAATTTCCATGTACCAAATAAAAACTGCAAAAAGTTCTAAGTTAAATTGGTTTCCATCGCATTTTCAACTCTACTGATGGTTTTAATGTGCGTTATATAGAGAAAGTGCCCACACTGGTCTTGGCAAGTGCTCTCTAGCCAACAGCTGGCAGATACAGTGCAGGTATAGCCTACATGCTGAGAATATTATGGACAAAAGAGACAGCTAAGCATCGGTCATCTTGTCACCAGAATAAGACCGTCGATAGTTATTGAAAGGAGCATCAAGCTCATCACCGTGCACTTTCACCACTCTGTGAAGTTCATCCTTTATTTAATCTGTAGCCTAATAGACTGCATGCTTTCTCGAATCTTAGTGGGAGGACCCCCGCCATTTCTCGCATAATACATTTGACCAACACAAACAAAATCTATTTTTAAAGTTTACAGACAGATTTGCTGATTGCATCAGGCCTGTTGTGACATGTTTGATCCAACACGCACTATACTCATAAAACAAGTTGGATGGAAACCTGGTTAGTGAATACAAAATTGCAAGAACATCACTATAGGGTCATATGTTAACAGAATGTTTAATTTAGACTATTAAACACAACAACTATGTTTCAAGTGAAAATTAGGCAGGTCTGATGATTGCCTACTTTATAAATTTTTGTAAAAAAAGTAGTGTGTAGTTCCACTGCTACATGGCAAAAAATGATTAACTACTGAAAAAAATACCTAGATTGGAATTATGTTCAACTACCATTAAGTTACTGTAAAATGTATTTCAATTACTAGTTGAACTACATGTAGTTAACTACTCCCCAACACTGAATACTGGTTTGTTGAGTGTTCCAGGATCTTGGTTTCTGTTACTCCAGAACCATGTTGGGCAATATGGCACAATTAGGAAAGTCATAATCTGTGAAAAATAGAAAGAGACAATCTATTAAAAAACAATGATAATATGTTCCCACTGGAATTAGATCCCAGCTGATCTTAAATACCTAGGTAGAATCTTTACTTGGTAATAACATAGAAAGATATGGTGTAGAAAGCCACAGCTAGAGGGCTCATACAAATTGAAGAGAAGAATGGAAGTATTCATTCAGAACATATCATTTAGAATTTCGAACTAATTTACAACATGGAAGGAACCTAAGAGTAATTGGAACTTTACAATATATTCTATATTTCCACTACAGCCTAGGATTCAACCCATACATGCCGGCAGCAGCAGCCTATTGGCTAACTCGTGACAAGCTCGTGTTTTCCCCAATAAACAGTACTGACAGTTTAGCACATCCCTGGGAAGACTGCTTGATTCATGTACTATCTATTATTCATCCTATTGACTTCACTGCTGACTGAGACACAGAATCAAAGTGTGAAAGAGCGAGAGAGAGAGAGAGAGAGAGAGAGAGAGAGAGAGAGAGAGAGAGAGGGAGAGAGAGAGAGAGATATATAGAAAGGGGAGAGAGAGAGAGAGAGAGAGAGAGAGAGAGAGAGAGAGAGAGAGAGAGAGAGAGAGAGAGTGATGGAGAGGTAGACGGAGAGAGAGTGATGGAGAGGTAGACGGAGAGAGATAGAAAGAGGGGGGAGAGAGAAAGAGAGAGAGTTAGGGTGAGAGAGGGAGGGAGGGTGCGAGAGTGTGTGAGAGAGAGAGAGAGAGAGCGAGAGAGAGAGAGAGAGAACGAGCGAGGGAGAGAGAGACAAAAAGCCTTTTCCTATGTTTATCGTGAGCCAGCCAACCAGCCGGAGACACTGATACAGGTTTGTGACACACACAAGTGCTCATCTCTGCACAGGGAGATTGGGAGGGAGAGATAAAACAGAGAAGTGAGAGTTGTAACTGCTGGTGCAGACAAGGCAGCATTCTCTCATAGCCCAACCATTCACCAAACAGATAAGACTTACTCAACGGATAGTATGAAATCTCAGTTGTGGCACCCTATTCCCTATAAAGTGCATTACTGTTGATCAAGGCCCCAAATACTGTAAGTAGTGCATTACAAAGGGAATAGGGGGCCATTTGGGACACAAACAGAGTAATATGATGTCTCACGTACGCAAAGACAGAGCCAGCCAAGGACTCGTTCTCTCAAGGCACCAGCCGCCTCATCACGTCATGTGAACGTGGATGCTCCTTAGTGAGGATACTCCTTAGTGAGGATACTCCTTAGTGAGGTAGCGTCCAAAATGCCACTCTATGGGCCCCGGTCAGAAGTAGTGCACTATAAAGGGAATAGGGTGCCATTTGGGACGAAACCAAAAGACACTGTCCTCCTTGTTCCCTAACTAACCCTGGCTCCTCGTCCAACCCTTGTTTCCTGGCCCTCTGTTAAAATGGTGTTCTCTTACCGGGAGGGGCCCCTAGAGAAAACACACAGCTTCAGCTCTGGGCACACACTGGCCTGGGGAGGACACTGTCTATACCTGTCCCACTGTCTCTCCCTGTCCCTCTGTCTCTCCCTGTTACACTGTCTCTACCTGCCCCGCTGTCTCTACCTGTCCAATGTTTTTTTCCTGGTCCACTGTCTCTACCTGGCCACTGTACATACCTGTCCCATTTTAACTAGCTGTACCACTGTCTCTACCTGTCCCACTGTCTCTACCTGTCCCACTGTCGCTACCGGTCCCACTGTCTCTACCTGTCACACTCTCTACTTATTTCTCAACCCCCAGAACATACAGGGTTAGATACTGTTTCTACCTTTGCCACTGCTCAGAGAGCACACTGCCCAGGAGGACATAGAGTTTGTGTATAGGTAGATGAACACAGTTATAGAAAACTAAGAGCTGTGGAGTTATGACTGCACTCTAATTTGAAGTAAGGTGGCTGTCCACATAGACACCTTATCCTGTTGTAACACATTGGGGCTGTTCACATAGACACCTTATCCTGTTGTAACACATTGGGGCTGTTCACATAGACACCTTATCCTGTTGTACACATTGGGGCTGTTGCACAGACACCTTATCCTGTTGTAACACATTGGGGCTGTTCACATAGACACCTTATCCTGTTGTAACACATTGGGGCTGTTACACAGACACCTTATCCTGTTGTAACACATTGGGGCTTCTTGGTTAAAGACATGCTCTGCTACTTTGGCAACTAAGAAAGTATTTGGGCTGGATGTGTCAATATGTAGTTCATACATGCATAATCTATGAGCAGAATCACTGTCTTACCTCAATTAGCTATGATATCCATAGTTTGAAATCAACTGTTTTCTTGAAGCTGTCCTGCACCATTTTCCCTACATTTTCCCCAATGTGGGCTAGCCCCCTAGCATTTTGTGTTATATCCTATTTAGCTTCAGTGCCTCACATTTGAGTGACAGCTAGCAAGAGGCCTGCCCAGTGTTATCCAATGAGGTTGCAGGGCGGGCCCGAACGGCTTAGTGGACACAGCAGAAATAGAGAGAGCGAGAGAGAGAGAGCAATGACGTGGTGCACATGCCTGCACATATCTGACGTGGTAAGCAGTTTTCAGAGACCACTTTTGGCTCGTGAGTGCTACTTTCAAATTACTAATTTAACAGCGTCCTTGGTCTGCCCCCAAATTAACCCAGCATGCTGGACCTGAATCAATCAATCACCCATGCCATCCATGAAAAGCAGGGAGAGACAAGCAGCAGAAAGAGAGGGAGGATGGACATGGAATTTGGGAGTTGATAAGGAGAGGATAGAATAGAAAAAAAATAGAAAAGAGGAGACTAGAAGAGACCACATGGATTTCACTTGTGAAGTGTTCCAAAAACACATGTTTACATGTGATCACATACAGTTATTGTGATAACATGTGAAGTTATTGTGATGAATGTGAAGTTATTGTGATAACATGTGAAGTTAATGTGATAAAATGGGAAGTTATTGTGATAACGTGACATCATGTAAAGCAATGTGATAACATGTGAAGTTATTGTGATAACATGTGACATCATGTAAAGCAATGTGATAACATGTGAAGTTATTGTGATAACATGTGACAACATGTAAAGCAACGTGATAACATGTGAAGTTATTGTGATAACATGTGACAACATGTAAAGCAACGTGATAACATGTGAAGTTATTGTGATAACATGTGAAGTTATTGTGATAACATGTGAAGTTATTGTGATAACATGTGACAACATGTAAAGCAATGTGATAACATGTGAAGTTATTGTGATAACATGTAACCATCATGTAAAGCAATGTGATGTGTTCCAAAAACTAATTTTCACATGATTTCACATGTGAAATGAATGTGAAATCTTGTTTTCCCACATGTGAAATCATGTGGGTTTTTTTGTAAGGGGAAGAGAAGGGAAGAGAACAGAACAGTAGACAGGCAGTGTGTGTCTGTCTTGTCAGTATATGGTTGTCCTGTCCTGTGTCCTGTGTTAGGATGAAGTGTCCCTGTCACCATCCCAGCTCTCCCCCAGGGCCAGGCTTGATTAATGTGTCGTCCAGCAGCTGTGATAGCGGCCAAACTCTCCTGGGGACCAACCAGCCTCACCCATGTCCCTTTCACACCTGTCTGTCTGTCCTGCTAAAACCCTAGCCTGCCGGATCGCCTGGTTGTGCGTGGCAAATGGCACCCTATTCCCTATATAGTGCACTACCTTTGGTGAGAGCCCTATGGGCCCAGATCAAACATAGTGCATTATATAGGGAATATGGTGTCATTTGGGACAACAGTGAGTCTCTCCTCTTCATGAAGCTAAAATGAAACACTTTCCCCATTAAAAATCTCCTCTCCCTCTCCCCTCTCTCTCTTTCTCTCTCTCTCTCTTGCTCTCTTTCACCTCTCCTTCTCTCACCCCTCCTCTCTCTCTTTTTTTCACTCACTGCTACAAAACGATCTAACATCATCATGGTGTTCACCTTGGCCAGGGGGATAATGTCCTCTTAGCAGGCGAGGAGCGATAGAACGAAGGAGTGGGGGGGCACATAAACAAGCTTGAACCTCAGCATGACACCCCTGTCTGTTTGCAATACTCACGTGTGTGTGTGTGTCCATGGCCACTGAGGGCAGCTGCAGCAGTCGGTGTGATAAAGTACCAGTGTCTCAGGTAAACGACCATAACAGCAGGGGTAGCAGGCAAGTTGGACTTTGGGCCTGGGCTGCCTCTTTGTCATCCTCCACTCACTAACTCCTTGTTTCTCTCTCTCTCACTTCCCTTACCTAGTCACCATCTTGCTGGTTAAGAGTCATGATTATTACCTTTTTCATATCAATCAAACCAATTAATTTAGCTAATTGCACATATGGACAAATGAATTGCACATATGTTCTGAAATTATTCTAAGACTACAATTACTATGCAATTACAGACTCATACACGTCCTGAACATGAACCACTTCATGACAATAAGTGACCAGACACATCATCTTATCAATCTTAGCTCTGTTAATTGTTGGGTTTATATCATAGCAAGCTGTCCATATAGCTGTTTTCTGAACAAAGGTACTTTCCCTGCACCTTGCATCATCATCATCATCCCCATCCACACACACACACAGACACAGAGACACACACACACACACACACACACCTCCAGCCAGGCAGCCAGCTCAGCCACCCAGCCAAGGTCAATTGCCTTTCCCCTTCTCATTCTGTGCTTAATGTACCTTTACACCCAGGCAGGGATAGAGGGCTGCACTATTTCTGCTCTGCTGCAAGGTGACTGCTTGGTGCTCACACACACACACACGCACGCACGCACGCACACACACACACACACCACACACACACACACACACACACACACACACACACACACACACACACACACACACACACACACACAAACACACCGGAGCCACAGTCGGGTGACAGGGAGGCCCCGCTGGCTGCGGAGGCTGGCACAGAGTGTGTGTTGTGTGTGTGTGTGTGTTGTGTGTGTGTGTGTGTGTGTGTGTGTGTGTGTGGTGTGTGTGTGTGTGTGTGTGTGTGTGTGTGTGTGTGTGTGTGTATGTGTATGTGTGTGTGTGTGTGTGTGTGTGTGTGTGTGTGTGTGTTGTGTGTGTGTGTGTGTGTGTGTGTGTGTGTGTGTGTGTGTGTGTGTGTACTTGCGTGAGTGTGTGCGTGCGGGTGTGTGCAGCAGAAGCTGGTTGTCCTGGCACACAGTGACACAGAGCGACACAAGGTTCACAGCCCTCTAAACTCAGGGCCATGGGAGATGCTGAACAATAGAGCTGTTGACTACGTATGCTATTTCTGTCACTGCCTGCCACTCAGACTCTTTGAGAAATCTCTCCTTCTCCCTGACTTTCTCGCACTCTCTCTCTGCACGATCACTCCGTTTCCCTGACTTTCTCGCACTCTCTCTCTGCACGATCCTTCGTTTCCCTGACTTTCTCTCTCTCTAACTCTGTCTCTGAGCGAACACTCTGTTTCCCTGACTTTCTCTCTCTCTAACTCTGTCTCTGAGCGAACACTCTGTTTCCCTGACTTCTCTCTCTCTAACTCTGTCTCTGAGCGAACACCTCTGTTTCCCTGACTTTCTCTCTCTCTAACTCTGTCTCTGAGCGAACACTCTGTTTCCTTGACTTTCTCTCCTCTAACTCTGTCTCTGAGCGAACTCTGTTTCCCTGACTTTCTCTCTCTCTCTCTCTCTCTTTCTCTCTGAGCGATTACTCAGTTTCCATGACTTTCTCTCACTCTCCACCCCATCTTTCTCTTTC
>NC_034175.2:53720893-53736356 GCF_002021735.2 Oncorhynchus kisutch | reverse complement strand
AAAAACTAATTCTGAGGCCCACCCATGACTGCACAACTGCCCCAGTCATGTGAAATCCATAGATACACACACAGTCAGATACACAGACAGAAACAAGAGAGGAACAGACCCTAAAAACAAGTGGCCTTATTACTAGAGCAGTGTCGTGGCTTTAGTCATCCACGGCCCTGTGGGTTTTCAGTCCCAGGACACACTCACAACAACAGGCCACATGCTGGCATCTTCATCTTGCTTTACTCTCAGTTGCATCACTCACTCACTCACTCTCACCCCCCCCCCCCCCCCCCCCCCCCCCCACATGCACGAACGAATGCACTCACACATCAAGCAGCCATCCTCCATGGTCTGTCAATTTTAACTGCCTATGTTTGGCCAAGCTGTTGGTTGTCAGCCTCCTACATACACTATACACACAAAAGTATGTGGACACCCTTTCAAATGAGTGAATTTGGCTATTTCAGCCACACCCATTGCTGACAGGTGTATAAAATGGAGCACACTGCCATGCAATCTCCATAGACAAACATTGCAGTAGAATGCCTTACTGAAGAGCTCAGTGACTTTCAATGTGACACCGTCATAGAATTGCCGCCTTCACAAGTCAGTTTGTCAAACTTCTGCGATTCTGTGCTTTCAACTTTGTGGCAACAGTTTGGGGAATGCCCATAAACCCCATCGAACACCTTTGGGATGAATGGAAGCCAGGCGATCGGTAAACTGGGCTACTCATTCTTTGCAGCTGCAGCAGGAACAGAAGTATGGAGAAGCACGTTTTATGTTTTGTATAGTGTTGACAGTGCTGAATAAAAACTTAAACAAACTCAGTCAGAAAAAGCAGCTCTTTGCTGTATTCTTTGACAGTTTCTCAGTGGACATGGTTTTAAACGTTATTAAATCTGACTTAGGCTAGTAGCCTATAAAACCTTTCTGTGGCCAAGGTCATGAAGCTCTGCAGGCACGGTGATTGAGCTATCCGATTGGCCAGTGCAGAAGGGACACTCGATTTAGCCACAGTCTCCCAGTCTGCCGGGTAGGAGTAGTTCGTCTAATCAGACAAATAAAATGGTTTAAATGGGAACACTTTGCTTACCCGGTGTGCAGAGCTTTAGAATCAAGTGCACCTATCGCCAACAGTGCAACACAAATAACAAAATGTGTATTATCTGTACTGACCCCTTGAATAAAGTGTAGTAGACTAGACAAGGCCTTAGGCCATCCTCTGGCCCATGGTAAAACAGCTCTGATTCATTCACTTCTTATTCCCGTCAAGCTGTGATGAGCTAAAGGCGTCAGGTAGAGGAGAGGGACAATCAATAGTTTTGTCTGACAACTGTTAACGAGAGTCCCATGTCTTAGTGTATTGACTGTGGGGTTACATTGTTGTACTATTTATTTTCTTAGCCTAGTGGGAATCAATTAGTCGTACAAATATAGATCACACTAACGTTCTGCTGTTTTTCTGTTGTGTTATCATGTCTACCCCTTAAAACTGTGGGAAAGATTGGACATTTAATTCGCACAGACTCTTGACACAAACCCAACCTGACACCAACAGAAACACACACCAGAACAATCCTCCTCAGAGTCAGAAGAATATGGACAGGGAACAAAGGGAAAAGCAAAGTGGAGTCGATATTTTTCAGAGAGTGTTCAGATTTTAATAGGCAAGAGGGCAGATGAGAGAAAGAGAGTGGTGTGTGTGTGGCAAGGAGAGAGCAGTCCGCCTGCCTCACACAGCCCAGTCAGAAGATCCCATGTCAATCAGAGCATGGCCTTTTAGCCACACACTCTGTCAGAGATGCCAGTTTGACAGACGATACAGACCCAGGCAACATTTCTCCGGCATGGAAGGGGTGTTAGGGGGAGGGAGGAGGGAGGAGGAGGGAAGGAGGTAGGGAGGAGGGGTTGTAGAAGGTTGGAGGGAGTGAGGAGTACAGGAGTGGAGAGAGAGAGAGAGAGAGAGACAGAGAGAGAGAGAGAGAGAGAGAGAGAGAGAGACGAAGACAGGGAGGAGGGTTGATAAACACAACTGCCAATTTGCTGCTTTCCATTGCCTATATCGTTAGGGTTTCAGGCTGTGTAGTTGGTTGCAGACCCAGCCGTCCATCCACCTCACCCGCAGCCCAAGCAGAGCCTAAAACAAACAACAGACCTCTTGCTTATTCATCTGAGCCCTCCACTCATTAGCATCTCAACCATTAGCGTCTCGCTAGCTAACATTTCTCCTCACTTCTCTGTTCCATCAGTCGTCAGGTTGACAGGCTGCCGGTCATGGAGTAAAGGCCGCTCACACGCCCTGCAACACAAACACTAACTAGCCGCTTTGCAAACACTCAACTTTTATTTGCATCTATTTATTTGTTTGACGGTTATTTTTGGGTTTGTCTCAGATTCCAAGGACATTAGCTACTGTAGCAGCTACCAGCAAGAATATTAGTATTGGGACTGAGGGGATTCAAAACAGATGTCTTCAAAGGTTTAGAGACGTTTCTTTATAGAGAGCTACAGTAGGAAGATATTAGAAGGATATACCATGGTAGCATGGATTTACATGGCGTTTCACAATCCTCTTTTACTAGATGACGAATGACAAAGGAAAGCTTCCTTGTTGACCTTTACCAAGTCCTTTGTTTTGGATTGGCCCTAGAGTCCCTGGTCAAAAGTAGTGCACTGTAAAGGGAATAGGGTGCCATTCGGGATGCAGTCCCTGTACATTCTGTGGGGATGACCGGCTGGCTGGCTGGCTGGCAGGGTTCAGGCAGTGACTATAGAACCAGTGTTCTGTGACGTCTTGTCCTGAGGGACCCTGTTCCACATAAAGGCACACGGAAACCCTGCAACCCTATTCTCTCCTCTATATTCTCTCCTCTTTGCTTTGCTTTCCTCTCCTCATCCTATCCTATCCTCCCTCCTCTCTTCTATTCTCCACTCTTCTCCCGTCTCATCTCCTCTCTCCACTCTCCCTCACCCCAACCATGTCACCAACCCGAGAGAAAGGCTTGGAGATACACAACAACAAAAACATTGGTGGCATCACTGCAAACTTCCACATTGTTCTCGACAGAAGCACAGACTGAGGCTATAAGCACACTCATCATGCATAAGAATGCCATGGATCATTCTAATGTAACACCGATATCATGAATGCTTCTAAAACACATTTAGTGCAATCGAGGTTAGAGTGTTACACTAAGAGCTGAGGAGAGTGAGAGATTTTGCCCAGAGCTCTATGGCCCTGGTCAAAAGTAGTGCATTATAAAGGGAATAGTGTGCCATTTGGGACGCAACCTCTGAGAGACTCTGAAGTCAGCAGCATCGATGTGGGAAAATCAGAATCTCAGTTGGGGAACTCATTGAGTCACATCCTGCCTAGGGGGGAAGTGGGGTTTTCTGTTCCCTCCTCTGACTCCCTATCCCGCTTCCTCTCGCTCTCTTTTCCTCTCTCCCTCCCTCACTCCCCCCCCTCTCCCATGATGGCAAGCTGGAGCTAACGAGCACTTTGTCAGGTTGGTTGTTCTAATTAAGTCAATTAGTGGAATGCAGGGGCAGATGGCAAGAAGAAGAAGAGAAGGGAAATGATCAACATCATGCTTTCTATCTAAAGCTTCCCTCTTAGTTATCCCTGGAGCATTACAGCACCACTCTACCCCCACTACAGCTGTGAGAGGTAGGGGCTCTGGGAGGTGAGCTGGGCTTTGTCCCAAATGCCACCCTATTTCCTATATAGTGCATTACTTTTGACCAGGGCGTCTGGGGAAAATCAGAGCACTATAAAGGGGATAGGTTGCATTTGGGATGGCATTCCTGCAGTACACCAGAGATTGAAAGGGTGAGTGAGGGCATGTGGGTCATCCAAGGTTAATCTCTGACTTTATCATGGCAGCCTTCTGAACCATATGTAGCTGATCCTTCCATATAGGAACACAGGGACACTCAGACCTAAAAAGATGTCTGGGGCCTCCCGAGTGGCGCAGCGGTCCAAGGCACTGCATCGCAGTGTTGCGGCGTCACTACAGCCTGAGGTTCGAGTCAGCACACATTTGGTGCAGCATCGTGTGGGTTAGGAGAGAGTTTGGCCAGGGGGGTTAATCACGCCTATCGACTCATTGGTGGTCAGATGAACAGTGTTTCCTCCAACACATTGGTGCAGCTGGCTTCTGGGTTAAGAAAGCGGATGTTAAGAAGCGCGCTTTGTCGGGTTAAGTTTCGGAGGACGCTTGATCCTCTCCTGAGCCCGTTGGGGAGTTGCAGTGATGTGACAAGATTGTAATCATGAAAATGTGGAGAAAAGGGGGTAAAAATAAACAAATAAAAGCAGGCTGGACTCTTTTCTAAATGGTTTTGATTGCTCTTTTGACTCGTTAAAAGTCCATTGAGCAGACCAGAACGTTAGAACGATAGCGTGGTGTCTCAGATGTGCTGGCCTGAGATGTGCTGGCCTGAGATGTGCTGGCCTCTGTAGAGGGAGATGGGTAATGGCTGTGAGACTAAAGCAAAAGAGGAGGAAGACTAGAAGATTGGGCACTAATGCAGACACCACTCTGATTGGCTCCTAACTCCTTTGGTACCATCATACACATTTGGGGCAGGCTGTGCTGTGCTGTGTTCACCATGCACACACACACGTACACACATACACACACACACACCTTATGACAGATGGCTACAGAGAACCACCAGGGCAATCAATATTACAAAGCAGAAAATATGCTGAACTAGGGGAATCTCTCTGCGGCTTCAAGCCAAGCTTGAAGAATACCTACCAAGAAACATTTGCTGCTCTATTTCAAAGTTGCATTCTGGAGTTTAGAACAAGAAGCAGGAGGCAAGAGGCAAGCGATCAGAGAGCATGCAGGGAATCTGACTTTCAAAGTGTTTGGGGAGGAAGATAACATTTAATTGACCTTTCTGATACATTAAAACAAACAAATAGGTCTCCAATAGTGTTCAAAAAATGACATAGAAGTTTGTTACTCATAAAAAAAAATCACAAAAAATAAACTTAAAAGACTGCATAGTCAATATACACTGCTCAAAAAACACTTTTTTTTTTTCACCTTGCTTTAACCAGGTAGGCTAGTTGAGAACAAGTTCTCATTTGCAACTGGGACCTGGCCAAGATAAAGCATAGCAGTGTGAACAGATAACACAGAGTTACACATGGAGTAAACAATTAACAAGTCAATAACACAGTAGAAAAAAGGGGAGTCTATATACATTGTGTGCAAAAGGCATGAGGAGGTAGGCGAATAATTAAAAATTTTGCAGATTAACACTGGAGTGATAAATGATCAGATGGTCATGTACAGGTAGAGATATTGGTGTGGCAAAAGAGCATAAAAGTAAATAAATAAAAACAGTATGGGGATGAGGTAGGTAAAAATGGGTGGGCTATTTACCGATAGACTATGTACAGCTGCAGCGATCGGTTAGCTGCTCAGATAGCAGATGTTTGAAGTTGGTGAGGGAGATAAAAGTCTCCAACTTCAGCGATTTTGCAATTCATTCCAGTCACAGGCAGCAGAGAACTGGAACGAAAGGCGGCCAAATGAGGTGTTGGCTTTAGGGATGATCAGTGAGATACACCTGCTGGAGCGCGTGCTACGGATGGGTGTTGCCATCGTGACCAGTGAACTGAGATAAGGCGGAGCTTTACCTAGCATGGACTTGTAGATGACCTGGAGCCAGTGGGTCTGGCGACGAATATGTAGCGAGGGCCAGCCGACTAGAGCATACAGTCGCAGTGGTGGGTGGTATAAGGTGCTTTAGTGACAAAACGGATGGCACTGTGATAAACTGCATCCAGTTTGCTGAGTAGAGTGTTGGAAGCAATTTTGTAGATGACATCGCCGAAGTCGAGGATCGGTAGGATAGTCAGTTTTACTAGGGTAAGTTTGGCGGCGTGAGTGAAGGAGGATTTGTTGCGGAATAGAAAGCCGACTCATGATTTGATTTTCGATTGGAGATGTTTGATATGAGTCTGGAAGGAGAGTTTAAAATAACACATCCTAGATCTGATTGAATGAAATATTCTTATTAAATACTTTTACTTTTTTCTTTACATAGTTGAATGTGCTGACAACAAAATCACACAAAATTATCAATGGAAATCAAATTTATCAACCCATGGAGGTCTGGATTTGGAGTCACACTCAAAATTAAAGTGGAAAACCACACTACAGGCTGATCCAACTTTGATGTAATGTCCTTAAAACAAGTCAAAATGAGTCTCAGTAGTGTGTGTGGTCTCCACGTGCCTGTATGTCCTCGCTACAACGCCTGGGCATGCTCCTGATGAGGTGGCGAATGGTCTCCTGAGGGATCTCCTCCCAGACCTGGACTAAAGCATCCGCCAACTCCTGGACAGTCTGTGGTGCAACGTGGCGTTGGTGGATGGAGCGAGACATGATGTCCCAGATGTGCTCAATTGGATTCAGGTCTGGGGAATGGGCGGGCCAGTCCATAGCATCAATGCCTTCCTCTTGCAGGAACTGCTGACACACTCCTGCCACATGAGGTCTAGCATTGTCTTGCATTAGGAACCCAGGGCCAACCGCACCAGCATATGGTCTCACAAGGGGTCTGAGGATCTCATCTTGGTACCTAATGGCAGTCAGGCTACCTCTGGCGAGCACATGGAGGGCTGTGCGGCCCCCCAAAGAAATGCCACCCCACACCATGACTGACCCACCGCCAAACCGGTCATGCTGGAGGATGTTGCAGGCAACAGAATGTTCTCCACGGCGTCTCCAGACTCTGTCACGTCTGTCACATGTGCTCAGTGTGAACCTGCTTTCATCTGTGAAGAGTACAGGGTGCCAGTGGCGAATTTGCCAATCTTGGTGTTCTCTGGCAAATGCCAAACGTCCTGCACGGTGTTGGGCTGTAAGCCCAACCCCCACCTGTGGACGTCGGGCCCTCATACCGTTTGAGCAGACACATGCACATTTGTGGCCTGCTGGAGGTCATTTTGCAGGGTTCTGGCAGTGCTCCTCCTGCTCCTCCTTGCACAAAGGCGGAGGTAGCGGTCCTGCTGCTGGGTTGTTGCCCTCCTACGGCCTCCTCCACGTCTCCTGATGTACTGGCCTGTCTCCTGGTAACGCCTCCATGCTCTGGACACTACGCTGACAGACACAGCAAACCTTCTTGCCACAGCTCGCATTGATGTCCCATCCTGGATGAGCTGCACTACCTGAGCCACTTGTGTGGGTTGTAGACTCCGTCTCATGCTACCACTAGAGTGAAAGCACCGCCAGCATTCAAAAGTGACCAAAACATCAGCCAGGAAGCATAGGAACTGAGAAGTGGTCTGTGGTCACTACCTGCAGAACCACTCCTTTATTGGGGGTGTCTTGCTAATTGCCTATAATTTACACCTGTTGTCTATTCCATTTGCACAACAGCATGTGAAATTTATTGTCAATCAGTGTTGCTTCCTAAGTGGACAGTTTGATTTCACAGAAGTGTGATTGACTTGGAGTTATATTGTGTTGTTTAAGTGTTCCCTTTATTTTTTGAGCAGTGTATTATTATAATATAGTACACAGGACATATACACTAAGACAGGACAAATACACACAGAACAAAATATTAAGAACATCTGCTCTGTCCATGACATAGACTAACCAGGTGAATCCAGGTGAAAGTTATGATCCCTATTGATGTCACCTGTTAAATCCACTTCAATCAGTGTAGATAAAGGGGTGGAGGCAAGTAAAAAAATTATTTTGTTCACTTTCAGACAATTGAGACATGGTTTGTGTGAGAGTGTCATTCAGAGGGTGAATGGGGAAGGCAAAATATTTAAGTGCCTTCGAACGGGGTATGGTAGTATGTGCCAGGCGCACCGGTTTGTGTCAAGAACTGCTCAACACTTTCCTGTGTGTATAATGAATGACGCACCACCCAATGGACATCCAGCCATCTTGACACAACTGTGGGAACCATTGGAGTCAACATGGGCCAGCACCTTATAGAGTCTGTTCTGAGGGCAAAAGTGCAACTCACTATTAGGAAGGTGTTCCTAATGTTTTGTACACTCATATCATTTTCTGATTCCCTTTTGCTCTCTCACACATACTCTATCTCTCTCTATCGCATTAGGCCTTACAGTACCTGGCCTATGTACCTGGTCCATGTTGGTCTGAGATACAGGCAGCGGGTGAGGCAGGTTGACCTGGTGAGGGCATCCCCGGGGCCATGGTGTCTGAGCCCCTATTAGGCTGATGGGAGCTGGCAGCCTGGCAGCTGGTACTGGACCTAGAGTTAGCTAACAGCTAGTCTAGCACACACACACACAGCTCTGCTCAACCCTCCTCATGCCACCCTAATTAACAGAAGAAGCCTTGACTAACTACTAATTGAAAGATAATTAGCTGGGGTAACGTGTGTGTGTGTGTGTGTGTAGTGTGTTTAAACGCACTCTGAAATGTCATAAGCTACTGTAGATTTCCATCCAGATGAGTTTCCATCAAACTGAGTTGTTGCGGATAAAAAACTGTGTGTGATGACGTAGTGCACATAAAATAACTTTTGCGGTTAAATTTCCATGTACCAAATAAAAACTGCAAAAAGTTCTAAGTTAAATTGGTTTCCATCGCATTTTCAACTCTACTGATGGTTTTAATGTGCGTTATATAGAGAAAGTGCCCACACTGGTCTTGGCAAGTGCTCTCTAGCCAACAGCTGGCAGATACAGTGCAGGTATAGCCTACATGCTGAGAATATTATGGACAAAAGAGACAGCTAAGCATCGGTCATCTTGTCACCAGAATAAGACCGTCGATAGTTATTGAAAGGAGCATCAAGCTCATCACCGTGCACTTTCACCACTCTGTGAAGTTCATCCTTTATTTAATCTGTAGCCTAATAGACTGCATGCTTTCTCGAATCTTAGTGGGAGGACCCCCCGCCATTTCTCGCATAATACATTTGACCAACACAAACAAAATCTATTTTTAAAGTTTACAGACAGATTTGCTGATTGCATCAGGCCTGTTGTGACATGTTTGATCCAACACGCACTATACTCATAAAACAAGTTGGATGGAAACCTGGTTAGTGAATACAAAATTGCAAGAACATCACTATAGGGTCATATGTTAACAGAATGTTTAATTTAGACTATTAAACACAACAACTATGTTTCAAGTGAAAATTAGGCAGGTCTGATGATTGCCTACTTTATAAATTTTTGTAAAAAAAGTAGTGTGTAGTTCCACTGCTACATGGCAAAAAATGATTAACTACTGAAAAAAATACCTAGATTGGAATTATGTTCAACTACCATTAAGTTACTGTAAAATGTATTTCAATTACTAGTTGAACTACATGTAGTTAACTACTCCCCAACACTGAATACTGGTTTGTTGAGTGTTCCAGGATCTTGGTTTCTGTTACTCCAGAACCATGTTGGGCAATATGGCACAATTAGGAAAGTCATAATCTGTGAAAAATAGAAAGAGACAATCTATTAAAAAACAATGATAATATGTTCCCACTGGAATTAGATCCCAGCTGATCTTAAATACCTAGGTAGAATCTTTACTTGGTAATAACATAGAAAGATATGGTGTAGAAAGCCACAGCTAGAGGGCTCATACAAATTGAAGAGAAGAATGGAAGTATTCATTCAGAACATATCATTTAGAATTTCGAACTAATTTACAACATGGAAGGAACCTAAGAGTAATTGGAACTTTACAATATATTCTATATTTCCACTACAGCCTAGGATTCAACCCATACATGCCGGCAGCAGCAGCCTATTGGCTAACTCGTGACAAGCTCGTGTTTTCCCCAATAAACAGTACTGACAGTTTAGCACATCCCTGGGAAGACTGCTTGATTCATGTACTATCTATTATTCATCCTATTGACTTCACTGCTGACTGAGACACAGAATCAAAGTGTGAAAGAGCGAGAGAGAGAGAGAGAGAGAGAGAGAGAGAGAGAGAGAGAGAGAGGGAGAGAGAGAGAGAGATATATAGAAAGGGGAGAGAGAGAGAGAGAGAGAGAGAGAGAGAGAGAGAGAGAGAGAGAGAGAGAGAGAGAGAGTGATGGAGAGGTAGACGGAGAGAGAGTGATGGAGAGGTAGACGGAGAGAGATAGAAAGAGGGGGGAGAGAGAAAGAGAGAGAGTTAGGGTGAGAGAGGGAGGGAGGGTGCGAGAGTGTGTGAGAGAGAGAGAGAGAGAGCGAGAGAGAGAGAGAGAGAACGAGCGAGGGAGAGAGAGACAAAAAGCCTTTTCCTATGTTTATCGTGAGCCAGCCAACCAGCCGGAGACACTGATACAGGTTTGTGACACACACAAGTGCTCATCTCTGCACAGGGAGATTGGGAGGGAGAGATAAAACAGAGAAGTGAGAGTTGTAACTGCTGGTGCAGACAAGGCAGCATTCTCTCATAGCCCAACCATTCACCAAACAGATAAGACTTACTCAACGGATAGTATGAAATCTCAGTTGTGGCACCCTATTCCCTATAAAGTGCATTACTGTTGATCAAGGCCCCAAATACTGTAAGTAGTGCATTACAAAGGGAATAGGGGGCCATTTGGGACACAAACAGAGTAATATGATGTCTCACGTACGCAAAGACAGAGCCAGCCAAGGACTCGGTTCTCTCAAGGCACCAGCCGCCTCATCACGTCATGTGAACGTGGATGCTCCTTAGTGAGGATACTCCTTAGTGAGGATACTCCTTAGTGAGGTAGCGTCCAAAATGCCACTCTATGGGCCCCGGTCAGAAGTAGTGCACTATAAAGGGAATAGGGTGCCATTTGGGACGAAACCAAAAGACACTGTCCTCCTTGTTCCCTAACTAACCCTGGCTCCTCGTCCAACCCTTGTTTCCTGGCCCTCTGTTAAAATGGTGTTCTCTTACCGGGAGGGGCCCCTAGAGAAAACACACAGCTTCAGCTCTGGGCACACACTGGCCTGGGGAGGACACTGTCTATACCTGTCCCACTGTCTCTCCCTGTCCCTCTGTCTCTCCCTGTTACACTGTCTCTACCTGCCCCGCTGTCTCTACCTGTCCCAATGTTTTTTTTCCTGGTCCACTGTCTCTACCTGGCCCACTGTACATACCTGTCCCATTTTAACTAGCTGTACCACTGTCTCTACCTGTCCCACTGTCTCTACCTGTCCCACTGTCGCTACCGGTCCCACTGTCTCTACCTGTCACACTCTCTACTTATTTCTCAACCCCCAGAACATACAGGGTTAGATACTGTTTCTACCTTTGCCACTGCTCAGAGAGCACACTGCCCAGGAGGACATAGAGTTTGTGTATAGGTAGATGAACACAGTTATAGAAAACTAAGAGCTGTGAGTTATGACTGCACTCTAATTTGAAGTAAGGTGGCTGTCCACATAGACACCTTATCCTGTTGTAACACATTGGGGCTGTTCACATAGACACCTTATCCTGTTGTAACACATTGGGGCTGTTCACATAGACACCTTATCCTGTTGTAACACATTGGGGCTGTTGCACAGACACCTTATCCTGTTGTAACACATTGGGGCTGTTCACATAGACACCTTATCCTGTTGTAACACATTGGGGCTGTTACACAGACACCTTATCCTGTTGTAACACATTGGGGCTTCTTGGTTAAAGACATGCTCTGCTACTTTGGCAACTAAGAAAGTATTTGGGCTGGATGTGTCAATATGTAGTTCATACATGCATAATCTATGAGCAGAATCACTGTCTTACCTCAATTAGCTATGATATCCATAGTTTGAAATCAACTGTTTTCTTGAAGCTGTCCTGCACCATTTTCCCTACATTTTCCCCAATGTGGGCTAGCCCCCTAGCATTTTGTGTTATATCCTATTTAGCTTCAGTGCCTCACATTTGAGTGACAGCTAGCAAGAGGCCTGCCCAGTGTTATCCAATGAGGTTGCAGGGCGGGCCGAACGGCTTAGTGGACACAGCAGAAATAGAGAGAGCGAGAGAGAGAGAGCAATGACGTGGTGCACATGCCTGCACATATCTGACGTGGTAAGCAGTTTTCAGAGACCACTTTTGGCTCGTGAGTGCTACTTTCAAAATTACTAATTTAACAGCGTCCTTGGTCTGCCCCCAAATTAACCCAGGCATGCTGGACCTGAATCAATCAATCACCCCATGCCATCCATGAAAAGCAGGGAGAGACAAGCAGCAGAAAGAGAGGGAGGATGGACATGGATTTGGGAGTTGATAAGGAGAGGATAGAATAGAAAAAAATAGAAAAGAGGAGACTAGAAGAGACCACATGGATTTCACTTGTGAAGTGTTCCAAAAACACATGTTTACATGTGATCACATACAGTTATTGTGATAACATGTGAAGTTATTGTGATGACATGTGAAGTTATTGTGATAACATGTGAAGTTAATGTGATAAAATGGGAAGTTATTGTGATAACGTGACATCATGTAAAGCAATGTGATAACATGTGAAGTTATTGTGATAACATGTGACATCATGTAAAGCAATGTGATAACATGTGAAGTTATTGTGATAACATGTGACAACATGTAAAGCAACGTGATAACATGTGAAGTTATTGTGATAACATGTGACAACATGTAAAGCAACGTGATAACATGTGAAGTTATTGTGATAACATGTGAAGTTATTGTGATAACATGTGAAGTTATTGTGATAACATGTGACAACATGTAAAGCAATGTGATAACATGTGAAGTTATTGTGATAACATGTAACATCATGTAAAGCAATGTGATGTGTTCCAAAAACTAATTTTCACATGATTTCACATGTGAAATGAATGTGAAATCTTGTTTTCCCACATGTGAAATCATGTGGGTTTTTTTGTAAGGGGAAGAGAAGGGAAGAGAACAGAACAGTAGACAGGCAGTGTGTGTCTGTCTTGTCAGTATATGGTTGTCCTGTCCTGTGTCCTGTGTTAGGATGAAGTGTCCCTGTCACCATCCCAGCTCTCCCCCAGGGCCAGGCTTGATTAATGTGTCGTCCAGCAGCTGTGATAGCGGCCAAACTCTCCTGGGGACCAACCAGCCTCACCCATGTCCCTTTCACACCTGTCTGTCTGTCCCTGCTAAAAACCCCTAGCCTGCCGGATCGCCTGGTTGTGCGTGGCAAATGGCACCCTATTCCCTATATAGTGCACTACCTTTGGTGAGAGCCCTATGGGCCCAGATCAAACATAGTGCATTATATAGGGAATATGGTGTCATTTGGGACACAGTGAGTCTCTCCTCTTCATGAAGCTAAAATGAAACACTTTCCCCATTAAAATCTCCCTCTCCCTCTCCCTCTCTCTCTTTCTCTCTCTCTCTCTTGCTCTCTTTCACCCTCTCCTTCTCTCACCCCTCCTCTCTCTCTTTTTTTCACTCACTGCTACAAACGATCTTACATCATCATGGTGTTCACCTTGCCAGGGGGGATAATGTCTCTTAGCAGGCGAGGAGCGATAGAACGAAGGAGTGGGGGGGCACATAAACAGCTTGAACCTCAGCATGACACCCCTGTCTGTTTGCAATACTCACGTGTGTGTGTGTGTCCATGGCCACTGAGGGCAGCTGCAGCAGTCGGTGTGATAAAGTACCAGTGTCTCAGGTAAACGACCAGTAACAGCAGGGGTAGCAGGCAGTTGACTTTGGGCCTGGGCTGCCTCTTTGTCATCCTCCACTCACTAACTCCTTGTTTCTCTCTCACTTCCCTTACCTAGTCACCATCTTGCTGGTTAAGAGTCATGATTATTACCTTTTCATATCAATCAAACCAATTAATTTAGCTAATTGCACATATGGACAAATGAATTGCACATATGTTCTGAAATTATTCTAAGACTACAATTACTATGCAATTACAGACTCATACACGTCCTGAACATGAACCACTTCATGACAATAAAGTGACCAGACACATCATCTTATCAATCTTAGCTCTGTTAATTGTTGGGTTTATATCATAGCAAGCTGTCCATATAGCTGTTTTCTGAACAAAGGTACTTTCCCTGCACCTTGCATCATCATCATCATCCCCATCCACACACACACACACAGACACAGAGACACACACACACACACACACCTCCAGCCAGGCAGCCAGCTCAGCCACCCAGCCAAGGTCAATTGCCTTTCCCCTTCTCATTCTGTGCTTAATGTACCTTTACACCCAGGCAGGGATAGAGGGCTGCACTATTTCTGCTCTGCTGCAAGGTGACTGCTTGGTGCTCACACACACACACACGCACGCACGCACGCACACACACACACACACACACACACACACACACACACACACACACACACACACACACACACACACACACACACACACAAACACACCGGAGCCACAGTCGGGTGACAGGGAGGCCCCGCTGGCTGCGGAGGCTGGCACAGAGTGTGTGTGTGTGTGTGTGTGTGTGTGTGTGTGTGTGTGTGTGTGTGTGTGTGTGTGTGTGTGTGTGTGTGTGTGTGTGTGTGTGTGTGTGTGTGTGTGTGTGTATGTGTATGTGTGTGTGTGTGTGTGTGTGTGTGTGTGTGTGTGTGTGTGTGTGTGTGTGTGTGTGTGTGTGTGTGTGTGTGTGTGTGTGTGTGTGTACTTGCGTGAGTGTGTGCGTGCGGGTGTGTGTGCAGCAGAAGCTGGTTGTCCTGGCACACAGTGACACAGAGCGACACAAGGTTCACAGCCCTCTAAACTCAGGGCCATGGGAGATGCTGAACAATAGAGCTGTTGACTACGTATGCTATTTCTGTCACTGCCTGCCACTCAGACTCTTTGAGAAATCTCTCCTTCTCCCTGACTTTCTCGCACTCTCTCTCTGCACGATCACTCCGTTTCCCTGACTTTCTCGCACTCTCTCTCTGCACGATCACTCCGTTTCCCTGACTTTCTCTCTCTCTAACTCTGTCTCTGAGCGAACACTCTGTTTCCCTGACTTTCTCTCTCTCTAACTCTGTCTCTGAGCGAACACTCTGTTTCCCTGACTTTCTCTCTCTCTAACTCTGTCTCTGAGCGAACACTCTGTTTCCCTGACTTTCTCTCTCTCTAACTCTGTCTCTGAGCGAACACTCTGTTTCCTTGACTTTCTCTCTCTCTAACTCTGTCTCTGAGCGAACACTCTGTTTCCCTGACTTTCTCTCTCTCTCTCTCTCTCTCTTTCTCTCTGAGCGATTACTCAGTTTCCATGACTTTCTCTCACTCTCCACCCCATCTTTCTCTTTCTCGCTTCCTCTCACCCTCTCACACACACTCTCTCTCTCTCTCTCTCTTCGCTTTCTCCTTCATCTCACTCTCTCATCCTCTATTTCTCCACCCTCCCTTTCCTCATTTATCTTCCTCTCTTTCTCTAGTTCTATTAGTCTGCATCCCATTCCCTCTAGATCTCTGAAATCACTTTCAATCCCTCCCTTTATCATCCTCTCTCTCTCACCTCCCTCTGTGTAAATTCCCACACTCCCTGATGCCTCCTTACAGCTTCCAC